>NC_136374.1:17095000-17330000 GCF_037039965.1 Doryrhamphus excisus
TATCGTCCAATCGCTGAAGTCCTATCTCGGGCCATGTGGCCGTTGTGGCCCCGCCTATGTGCAACACAACCTGGTGAGGCCACGCCCACACTATAAAAGCAACCCGGGCAGCCGGCGGCGACATCACAGGTTCTGTTTAAGTGCCGTAAACACACCACAGCTCCACGAGGGAGGAGGAGGAGGAGCCACCGACGCTTTAAACGCCCCAAGGTCAAAGGTGGAAACTCAAGTAGTTCTTACAGAAGATGGAGTTCATTTGCTCCATTGTGGATGGGAAGTTACACTCGGACGCTTCCTCCTTTTGCTGAGTCAAAGCTTCTCAGAAGAGGAAGTCCTTTCTCTTACTTATGACTGTTGCATCTCCTGTTTCAGTGCTAGCTTGTTTTTTGCACATTTATCACAAATAACACGTCACTGGTCACTTTTAAAGGGACGCAGTCATAGATGATAATTGACTGACAGTCACACAAAACATGCACTTTGTGTTGTGGTGTGGTAGAACCTTCTCGTAGCAAACTATGAACACGTCTACCATAATAAAGAACCGTCCACCTGCAGCCACACACAACAATCCTTCCGATGTTACGAAACACTCCAGCAGTAAGTATAAGCCCAGTTTCCATGCTCGAGGAGCTTATGTTTCTGTGTGTGTGTGTGTGTGTGTGCTGTACGGCGGTCCAGGTGGCGATGGAAGTGCTACGCGGGCCGCATTCCCCCCGGAAGCAGTGTTGGATTCCGTACAAGATTAACATCCAGCGATGAGGATAAAGCTCCAATCCTCCTAGATCTGCTGCTGGGAACTGGCGGGCCTGCACAACTGCAATGTCAGAACGTACACAAAGCAAGGGCGGCAACACATATTGTCCCGTGAAGACACACGCTTACGTAACCATGCAGGTCTGTTGGATTGGTAAGCCCTGGACGTTCCTCTTGGGGGCATGTTTGCACCAAAAAAAAAAAAAACCCTGAATGCCACATCCTGCTCAGAAAAGCAGATTTCATAACAGTTCTGTGTGGGCTGGAAAATCCCTAAGACTGAGAATTCTGTAATTGACAAAGCACCTTCTAATCCTGGCATCCAGCGCTACATCGTCAATACAAGCTAACTGCATCAGAAAAGCAAACACTCCTGTTGCCTTCAGGCTCCCACGGTAACATCACTCCTTTCCGGTTTGTATTTGACAACATCCCCTGCAGCGATATGCGATATAGGAAGAGACAATACTCTCAAAAGGCCCACTTTTCTCCAGCATGTGATTGTATCCTGACCTAAAAAAACACAAACATGACTCATGTCTTTGACGCCGCGCATTTCACCATCTTTTTTACAGCTATTGGATGCAGCTTGTGGACGCTTGTTGCCACACTGATGCAATTGTTCCAACGGTCCAAGACAACATGCTGTAAAGTTCCAAAAGTACACGCTTAGATGGGAGATCCAGTACTGGGGCTGTATCAGCAAATCTGCCTTTACAAAGATGGTGATGCTTACTTTTCTTTCACCAAACGGTGGATTGCCGTTAAAAATGATATACGGTAATAACTCTTTGATGAGCAATGACTTTTTTTTACATCGTTGATCACTATTACTTACTTCATTAGCCTCCGGTCATAGCTTATCTGACATGATGGAGTGAAAAAAAAGTACTTCTCCCATTCAGTGTGGAAGTGGTAGTTTTTTTTCCTTCTAAGGAATGAATAATAGAAGTAGGGGTAGTAGTAGGGGCGAGTGGTTAGCGCGCAGACATCACAGCTAGGAGGACCAGGGTTCGATTCCACCCTCGGCCATCTCTGTGTGGAGTTTGCATGTTTTCTCCGGGGACTCCCACATTCCAAAAGCATGCTAGGTTAATTAGCCACTCCAAATTGTCCATAGGTATGAATGTGAGTGTGAATGGTTGTTTGTCTATATGTGCCCTGTGATTGGCTGGCCACCAGTCCAGGGTGTAGAAGACAGCTGGGATGGCTCCAGCACCCCCCGCGACCCTCGTGAGGAAAAAGCGGTAGAAAATGAATGAATGAATGTGCAATGAGGAGTGTAAATGTGACTATAGGCATGTTATTTCATGTCTACGGGGCTTTAATTATGTTAATAGCTGTATTTAGAAAGTCATAAAAAGGTTTTCTATGCTATAACTACAAAATATACTCAATTTAATAACAATGAATCCTATATCAAGGAAATTCATTCACCAGTTAACCGTTACAAACACGGAACAACCGTATATACCTGAATGAAAACAGCATTATTCCTATTAAAACTATTTATATTTTCTTTAAAAGGTGCAGGCCTAGCAAATGTTGGAGGCATCAGGTCTGAATCATGATGTTATATAAGCAGTAAACTGTAAAGAACACCAATAAGGAACGTCTATCCATCCTCCACCTCTTTAGGGCGTCTAGAAAAAAGGCCTTAAAGAAAACTGGAAGATGAGAATACGCCCTAATGTATTCCCCCATCTTTATTCTTTGATGTCTCTATAATCCCTGGCATGCCTTTTTCTATATTTGGCTTTGGAAGTGCTAAAGCTAATCTCTCATCTTCTCCACCGTAACAAAACCGCTCCGATTGGCGCTCATCTGACTTTGTCAAATGAGCGTCCGAGACAGACCAATGGAGGTTAGTTGTCTCACTTCCCTGAGGGGCCAACGTGGCCCGGTTTAAATGGGAGGAGGGGGGCGGGGGGGATTGGTGTGGATGTTTGATATGTGTGCTTACAGTATGTTTTAGATGGCAGAGAGCCCAACAGATCCTCATCACGTCTTGGCAGATGGATGCCGCTTATTCTTAGTTGGGGTTGTGAGGGGTATGCTGGAGCCTATCCCAGCTGACTTCAACTTCAAGCTAGGGGCGGGGACCAGCCAATCGTAGGGAACATATAGACCAGGGGTCTCAAACACGCGGCCCGCGGGCCAAATGTGGCCCGCAGGACGCTAGTTTGAGGCCCCCGCCTTGATATGAAAGTTTAATGTAAAGTTTGATATGGATGCTGTATGGTATCATGTACCCAGAAAAAATTATTACGTTTGATTAATGTTTATGTTAAAGGTTAAATAACTGTTAATAGTTATCCTCCCTATACGTGTGGAAGTGGTAAGTTTTTGGCTATTTAAGTTCAAAGGAAATAACTTGAAGGCTACCGTTTAGGTCGCTAGCTCTCCAGTTTGCGAGTTAGCATGTGTCTCAAGACCCTGCAGTTGCGCAATATGTTGTAAATAAAAAGAGTATAAATGTGACTATAGTCGTGTTTTGTCATGTCTACAGGGCTCTAATAATGCTTTGTTCATTTTAATCTGAAAAAAATCATTTGTCTACCCACCAACTATATGTGGTTTCTTAAGTTTTTATTATTTGCAGTTTTATTATTATTATAATATTTATTTATTACTGATTGATTTTCTTATTCTTGATTTGTTTATTTATTTTTCATCTTATTTTGTGTAGAAAAATAAAAAGTAAGATATTTGAGAACAGTGGAATGTTTTATCAGAGCTTTTCTTGTAGAAAATTGGAACCAAAGCGATGTTTTTTAAATTTTTTGTTTTTAATAAATTTGTTTTGTTTTTTTTTGGAAAACCTGATGCGGCCCATTCTCACCCAGACCTGAGCTCCAGTGGCCCCCAAGTAAATTGAGTTTGAGACCCCTGATATAGACAAACAATTATTCATACCTATGGTTGTTTTTGGAATGTGGGAGGACACCGGAGTACCCACGCACTGGGAGAACATGCAAAGAGATGCCAAAGCAGGGAATCGAACCGAGATGACTGTGTCAAAGGCAGAATTTTTGTTTCATTCATCTCCAGAAAACCAACCCAGCCAATTTTAAAGGAGCAGAGACCTCATTACATGACAGAGGCTCCCGTTTGACTGCCCCCTTCATGCCACGTCCAGTCAATCCACGATGAGTACAAAAAGCCTGTTCTGTGCTCATCCGCCCGAAGATGCATGGGTCGAGCAATCGGTAGCGAGTCATGAACACGATCCACTCGAGAGCGCACCCGGCATTCCAGTTCTTGTGCCATAGGGCACGAGCTGACCCACACTTTGCTCCATATCTGCCCAGGCTCTTAAGCGTTTGGCCGGGCTGTGAATGTGTGGCGGCTGGCTTAAAGGCTGGAGGGCAGACCGTAATGGCTGCAGGAGCCTCAGGAGTCTCACTCATTGACTGACTTAGTACCGTCATGGGCTGTGTGTGGGGGTTCAAACAGACTACGAGGTCAACCAAAAGTTGTTGTTCACTGATGGTCTGCTGGATACTCTTGGCAAATTTCACTCACTCGTATTCACAAAAGACTAATGGGATCGGTCTGTGTCATATGACACAAAAATGAAGGCCAGAAGTCTCCACGGAAAAACTGATAGCACCAATATCTGCACATAAAGTATCTGATACACATTCACGGTACTCGGTTGCAGTGCAGCTCTCCAACCCTGCTTACTCAAATTACAATCAAATGCCTAATGACTTCTCCCATAGCGAGTCAGAGCTTTTTCTCCTGTCACTCACACATATTCGTGACCAGGAGACACAGCTGGTCAAATTTTGCAACTGACCAAAGGAAGGATTTTTGACGTCAAGCTCAAGATATGAGAACCAACAAAGTCAACAACCATATGTAACATAGTCAAAGAACTGTGCATCCTTTTCTGTTGCCTTTGACCAACCCAACTGCTATTGAAACTATCCATCCCAGCTGTCTTCTGGTAGGACAACGGAGAACATCGACATTATCCTTTGCCTGTTCTGTGGCACACACTTGACGCAGTTTTATTACACGTGTGGCTAGTCGTTGGAGCTGTTAAATAGTACTGACCAGATGGAAGGAACAGATGTACTACAGGAGTCCATAAAATATTTTAATGACGGTATAACAGTGGTACAATCCCCTGCTGGGTGGTCTACTTGTTTTTTTTTAAACTTTCTAATCCAAATAATAACCGGAAAAGGAATGTACCAACTCCCCAAGAGGTGATTGGTCCTAATGTCAAATGTTATCACTCACATCCTATAACCTGTAACAAAGTTATACCCTATAACTCTGGAATTGGGTCCCATTCCCATTGTTTTCACTTCTCGGCCACTGTGTATCAAACATCACCCCTAGCTTAGTAGCATAGCATCTTGCAGCTACAGAAAGAGAATGCAAAATGAGCAGGAAGAAGGAACTTCACAAGGAAGATCCAAGAGTCTACAAAAATTACTTGAGCATTCCCCCGGACTCGTTCCAAGAGGTGGTTAAAAAAACCAAAAAGCTAACCCATTCATGAGAATGAGATACACTGTTTGCAAATAGGTTACATTGCGCTAACGTTGAATTATCTAGTGAGTTTTTCCATCATAACAAATTACTCGGTGGCCTGTTGTTGATGCAGTTGCATGTAAACATTGCATCACTGGAGGAAAAGGTCTATGCTATGTCTAAAACTTATATTTATCTTTAGGAAAATAGTTGTAAAATGATGTAAAAGCTTGTTTGATGAATCGACTGATGATTTGGAAGGACAACACCTGATGTAACGGTGTGCTAAAACTTTCGCTCTTGTGCTCTCGGTAAGGTCAATCTCAGGTCAATTGTCATTGATCCAGGTCATTGTGTTCTCTGGACCTTCGATCAATCACAACTGGACTGTCCAGGTTATCATAGAAGATGTGCGGGCTTCATCAGTTGATGCTCAAAGACAATTCAGACCGGATAGGACGGCTGTAGTCAGAGAGCCTGGTTCAAGAGCCAATCATGTGACACTGAACATGTGACATGTTGTTGATGTATTTTTGATATTCTAATTTTAAGTATGAGAAAATGTTAAGAGAATATTTTGGGAATCAAGTCTGAGGAAAAGACAGGAAGCAGAACCGGAGGTAGCAGAGATGAGGTTGCTGAGGTACTCATTGGGAGTGACCAGGATGGATAGGATCAGGAAGGAGTACATGAGAGGGACATTACATGTTCAAGGCCTTGGAGATAAAGTCCTTTAGGCCAGACTGAGATGGTTGGGACATGTCCAGAGGAGAGATAGTGAATATATTGGTAGAAGGATGCTGCCAGGTAGGAGGCGTAGAGGAAGACCAAAGAGGAGGTTTATGGACATAGTGAAGGAGGACATGAGATCCAATCTATTTATCCTGTAAAGGATGAGGCGGGTCCAGACAGGAATGGTTGGATCTTCAGTGGCCTCTGCCCTCGAATAATGGTCACTTTCGTTAGCATCCCATTCAGATGTAATGGTGGTCATGGACCTTGTTCTTTGTTAGGGGCTAGATGACTGAGTCTTCTAGGAAGGTTGGAAGGACAGCATGGTATATAGGAGATAGGCGGTGTCGTAGACTGCTCCGTCTGTTCAATGATGGCTTCCCAAATTTGTCCTCAAAAGGGTGTTCTTTCTCTTTGGCTCTTGACCTGAAGAATGATCCCGTCTGTGTTGTGCCAAGCGCTTGCTCAGTGGCTGCTCGGTTTCCTCATTGCAGTCGACAGCATCCACCAGATTGTTGTTCTGGGTGTGGGGTATACCAACTGCTGTATTAGCCAGTGTTTCTATGGAAACATCCTCAAAAGTGGCCCTGAAGGAGAGGATGCTGGGTTGGTAGAAAAGCCTCTTTGTGTTTTCACACTAAATATGCCCAAAGAGGATAGAAAGAACTGGGTGGGCTTCAAAGTTTGTAAACTTCAAGTCTTAAAATAGGGTCAGTTGAACCAAATGAAAGAATAAATTCATTAAAAGAACCAAATATTAACGCAATCTTGCTAAAATAAGTCATTCATTTTCTACCGCTTATCCTCACAAGGGTTGCAGGGGGTGCTGGAGCCTATCCCAGCTGTCTTTGGCCGAGAGGCGGGGTCCACCCTGGACTGTTGGCCAGCCAATCACAGGGCACATATAGACAAACAACCATTCACACTCACATTCATACCCATGGACAATTTGGACACGCCAATTAACAATTACGTTTCTGGAAAATATCAGTTCCCAACTAAAAGATACATTCATTCATTCATTCATTCATTTTCTACCGCTTTTCCTCACGAGGGTCGCGGGGGTGCTGGAGCCTATCCCAGCTGTCTTCGGGCGAGAGGCGGGGTACACCCTGGACTGGTGGCCAGCCAATCACAGGGCACATATAGACAAACAACCATTCACACTCACATTCATACCTATGGACAATTTGGAGTCGCTAATTAACCTAGCATGTTTTTGGAATGTGGGAGGAAACCGGAGTACCCGGAAAAAACCCACGCATCCACGAGGAGAACATGCAAATGGCCGAGGGTGGAATTGAAATCGGGTCCTCTAGCTGTGAGGCCTGTACGCTAACCACTCGTCCGCCATTCAGGCCGCTAAAATAAGTCATCATCTGAAATTACTCAGACTTCAGAGTCAAAATTAGGATTTTTGACCTTCCTAAAAATCGAGGGGATCTAACATAACTATGAATAATACTTGTAAAGAAGCTCTAAAGTGAGGTGAATGAATCAATTCATCCAGTCCGGACTACTGAGGGTGTTTACGGTCTATCGCTTGTTGAGTACAACATCCAAGAACTGATGGCGCACTGCAATTTGCCGTACATCTCAGTGTAAACACACTCAAAATGCTCTTAAGGATCAATTTAATATTTCTCTGGTCATTCAAATTTCAGTGACAAACATAATTTTTTTCATCAATAGAACTCACATAAGATTGTATCGTCAGCTTACGATAATTCATGAGAAAGGGCTAGCAGGCATCCCTTGGTTCCGCTTCAAGGCTGGTATTTGACCAAATCAATTTGATTCATTTGTTTCGTTTGACCAAAAGCGAGCCAACATCTGCTGTCAAATGACATCATACGTTGAGTAACTGTCTGAGGCGATGCCGTGACATCTTTGCCTTTGAGTGACTTTGAATGTGTTGAGTGATGTCGTCAACCGGGTCATTATCGAATTCACAGAAATGGGGCGTATATCGTACTTGACGAATAATGTCTTTTGTGCGCCTTATGCCGTGAAACGTAGTTCAACGCCTGTTGCATGTATGAGCAGTTGTGACTGGCTTATGTGGAACACAACATCTCCAAAGAACTGCAGGAAAAATATATCATCATATTTGCTGTGCCTTGCCTCACAAGATGTGGGAGTAGGAAAAATAGGAAAGTATGCTGCTGAAATAATTCTGCTGTGTTTTGATTAAAGCCATGAGAACGCAATATATGATGCTATGCTTTCAAGGGTGAGCGAGTGAACATGTGACATATTGTTGATCTATTTTTGATATTCTAATTTTAAGATAACTAGTGTGAGTATGAGAAAAGGTTAAGAGAATATTTTGGGAATCAAGTCTGAGGAACAGGAAGCAGAACTGGAGGTAGCAGAGATGAGGTTGCTGAGGTTCTCATTGGGAGTGACCAGGATGGATAGGATCAGGAAGGAGTACATCAGGCTCATGGCTTTATAAAATTGCACTTCTGGTTGGATTCTAACTGCATTTTGTTGCCCTGTAGCAGTGACATGAGCAATAACAATAAAGTTGAATCTAATCTAATCTAATCTAACCTAATCTAATCAGAGGGACATTACATGTTAGAGTCCTTGGAGATAAAGTCAGTATTCGGCCGGACTGAGATGGTTGGGACATGTCCAGAGGAGAGATAAAACAGCTGCCAATAAAGTCAAAATATTAAGAGCAAAAGTTGTATTCTAAGGAGAAAACAGGATAATTTTTATAAAAATAAACCCGTAATATTATGAGGTATAGAATTGAAATCTGAAAAATAAATAAATACATTTTAAATATTTTTTTTAATTGTAATATTTGGAGAGAAAAGGAAATTACACTAGGGAAATTTCCATAATATTCCGGTAGTAAAGTCTGAATATTAAAAAACAAACATTTCCAAATATTATTTTAAAATAAAAGTTGGAATATTTGGAAAATGATCAACAAAAAATGCAAAAATGGGGGGAAAAAGAGGAAGTTCATACAAATAATAGCTAATATGAAGGCTAATATGTCTGTTCTAGTTCATCCTAAAGGTGTTTGATAGGGTTTAGGTCATGGTTCTGTGCATCCAGACCAGACTCATGCAAGCATGCCTTTATGGACCTTGCTCACGCTGCAGCCGAATATCCTTTCCCAAGCTGTTCCCTCAAAGACTTGTCCGATATGTTTGCATAAGTTTGAAGGTATGGTGGCTGCCTTCAGCTTCGTCATGCAAAGCGATGTTCTTCTTTTCACAATTCAAAATTCTTCAGTGGTCCTGCGGCCTGTTCATCTCTTCCTCTGTGGTCTTGGAGAAGCCTCTATATTTAAGTCACGGCACCGATGTTGTCAACATGACAATTTAACTATAAATCAGCATTCCTCTTCAGGCATCACGACCAAAACTGTTCAAGATTAGACGGCAAATCATCTTCCATTTTCTAAAGTTAGAAATCCCTGTTTCTGTCTGAGGAAGCTCAACCAGCACACTTGCAGCATAAACACAAACACTAGCAAAGAAACCATAAAGTCTCATCTTGTTTCCATTCCAAAGACACACAAACAAAGTCACTCGTTCACTCTAGTTTGTACGTCTAAATGAAATTGCTGCCGTGGAAAACAGCCTCCCTCTCTCACTGGCGACGAGCATCGCTTAATAAAGCTAAGTGCATTGACACGCCGGCGACACACTCGCATACACACGCAGTACAGCTTGTACTGCATCAATTTGTTAAATGCACCACCTTTACTGACACGTCAAGTGTAAAAAAATGTAGTAAACAGAGAGAGAGTAAATATTGGGAGTCAATTCCCAGGGGTAACATTAGGCTCACATAACTTATTATTCATCCGTCCATCAGCTTTATTGCATTAGAGCACTGAATCCAATACAGCATATATCATTATTATACACTAGGAACTAATGACTAAGGCACATACATTTAGAGTAGTTACTGATCAAATCCTCTATCGAATGTGTTTAAGGATCTGCTAAATATGTTTATCAAAGGTCCGAGTATTCTGCCGGTTTTAGGAATCTACTCCGAAAGCGCTCTATAGACAGGAGCACACTACTGTCCGTCAGGACCTAGGGTTAGGGTTAGCAGTTAAAGAGCTTCTAAAGCTATTTTTAACAAGCTATACCGCAAAATGCCACACATTCTTTATATGACAGGCATACTGGACAGGAATCTACTGCAAAAATGCTAGTCAAAGATCCTCCATGTCGCAGAAAGAATGCTGTTTTTGGGGAATCTTGCAAAAGTAGTCAAAAATCATCTGTCGGACAGGAGCACACATTTGTTGCAGGGTATAAACATGTCTAATTGCCACTGAACTGATACTAATTACATTCAGGCTGGTATCGGTGATACTGATTGGATATAGACACTTTGTGGAAATACACTAAATGTCTTTAATTGTTATTCAAAAGTAGTGTATCTCAAATCACAAATTCACTGGTAGTTTTATATCATCCTATAGTAACTTGATGTCATTGAATAGTGCTCTCTTTTCCTCTGTAGGGTTTTTAACCTCCTTAAAAGCAGCATTCAAGGCAGCTTTCTCTTGTAGCACCTTCAGATCATACTGTAGTGCCTTAGTATACTTGTGTAGTTCTCTCTTTTCCTGTGTCGACTTTTTAACCTAATTCAAAGCGGCATTCAAGGCAGCATTATCTTGTAATCCCTTCATATCATCCCGTAGTGCCTTAGTTTATTTGCATAGTGCTCGATTTCCCTCCGTAAGAAGCTTTTCTTGAGGTTGTTGTTCTGCAATTGTACATTTCCAATCCGTGTTAGCATGCCTCTAGCCTTATTTGTGATACAGATTCCAACTATAACGCCGCCACCCTTCCCTCAAGGCGCAAAATAACTCCCAATGTTCATCATCTAGACGTAAACATGGTGTAGAAACCAAATTTGCATTCTTCAAGGCCATCTGATGTCAAAATTACATCATCTGTCAGTCAGAATGGCGCCTGGACCCAGATTTCCAGGATTGGTATAATTTTGCTTTTTGTTTGGTATTGTTGGTTGGCAACCGTTTTGAACAGCAGTTAACTGGTTAGCTCGGCTTGCTGGGAGCTGCCAGCAAAACATTAAACCAGTTCAAAACTCCAGTATCGACGGCAGCACTCTTGCCATGTAAGTCCTTTCCAGTCAACAAAAAATAATAATTTAGACGAGATCTCTAAGTTTGTAACTTTTCTAACTGTTTTCCTCCTAATGATACACATTACCGAAAAATGATGGAAGTATCAAAAGTATTGATATTTTGATTTGAGAATCGATTTCAGAGCATGATGTCGATATTTCAATACAGATCCCCACCCCCAGTTACAACCTGTTTGATGAAGCCTAATTTTGAAGTGAGAAGTACAGTGAAAAATGATTCTTCCTCTATGTAAATTATTTGTAAATGCCTGTTTTAAGTTTATAAAACTGCAGTAGTTTGCAAGAAAGCAAAATAAAACAGTACAGCAAAAAAAGAACAGTTTGACACAACTAGTAACCTAATTTACAATGGGAGGGTTGAATCTATTAGAAGGTAACTGCACGTAATGCCTCTAAGAAGACAGCACAAAGTAGGACACTGCAGCTGTTCCACGGCTATGTAACGCCATCTAGTGTTGAGTAGTGTGAAATGCAAGTGTCCATTATCACATGATCACACACTCCATCCCTGTGTTCCTCAACCTTGACTGAGCCATGGCACATATGGTTCACTTCTCTCAGACATGTAAACAAGTTACATTAAGGAATATCATTGTGTTCTCTGGGGTTTGTTTTTTTTAGTTGGTGAACTTGATGACGATGACAGGTATTCGTATTGTTATCAGACTGTTGCCCACCTGTTGCTATGTTGAAGCAACATGTTTTTCTCCTTGTTATCAGTTTGGCAGGCTTTAGACCTGCATGTAATGTGGAGGGTAGTCGCAATCACATTGTTAAAGCCTCAATATTATACATCAATTACAGCAAACAGTGAAACCTTGGTTAGTGTCTGGGAGTTCTGACTCTAACCAAAACGGATGCTAACCAATTAAATTTTACATAAGAAATAATGTAAATCCAATGAAACTGTGTTCACACAAACACATTTTTATAGTTTTTTTTATAGTTTTAAATGCATATAAATATATATATACTGTAAATGATGAATGGAAGGGCTAAATGAACATTTAAGTAGATTTTTGCCAAGATTCTTGACATGCTATTCGCAAAAAAAACACAGATCAACGCCCATTATCTTCAAGTTTTCACAAGAGTTCATTCCTTCATTCAAAAAACTAACAAAACAGAAAGATGATTTTTATGCATGTAAATTATAAAAACACGTTTTGTGTTAACATTTGTGGGAGTCAACTGCTGATGACATCATAGACAGGTGACTTACGGTTGCCATTTTTTTGGCTAGCAAATATGATGTAAAAAGTATAAATTAATATGAAAGTATATATTAAGATGTCTCATCAATGGGCTGCACATTGTAGGAGTGGTTAGCGTGCAGGCCACAAAGCTAGGAGACCCAGGTTTGATTCCCTGCTTGCATCTCTGTGTGGAGTTTGCATGTTCTACCCGTGTATGCGTGGGTTTTCTCCGGGTACTCCGGTTTCCTCCCACATTCCAAAAACATGCTAGGTTAATTAGCCACTCCAAATTGTCCATAGGTATGAATGTGAGTGTGTATGGTTGTTTGTCTATATGTGCCCTGGGATTGGCTGGCCACCAGTCCAGAGTGTAGAAGACAGCTGGGATAGGCTCCAGCATGCTCACAACCCTCGTGAAGCTAAGCGGAAAATGGATGGTGTCATCAAGGTATTAGTAACACAACAAACACGCACCATATTTTATGCTAACCATAAAATGCATGCAAACCGAGGCGTGACTTTTCGACACTAACCAAAAAACACACTACTCGGGGGTGGATGCTAACCAAGGTTCCACTTCAATGCAATCCCGTTCATCATTTTGCCACTTTAGGATGAACGTGAACGTAATACCTTTGAGTGAAAGTGTCCACCTGGCAGACAAACGGCGTCCACTTACCATGAATCATTCATTAACGGCGTTTATAAGGTGCGGTCCTTCTCCAGGTGGTCGTTTCTGATGTCTGCACGGAAGCTGTGTTGGTTCAGAAAGTTAGTTTAAACCACACCGATTAAAAAGCAACTTCTAGATCACCATGTTGCCAGCCAAAGAGGCGGCTAAGATCTACCACACCAACTACGTCCGTAACGCTCGAGCCGTGGGCGTCTTGTGGACGGTGTTCACCATCACCTTCGCTGTGATCACTGTGGTGGTGTTCATCCAGCCCTACTGGATCGGGGACAGCGTCAACACGCCACAAGCTGGTTATTTCGGCCTCTTCCACTACTGCATCGGGAACGCACTCACCTCGGAGCTCATCTGCAAAGGGAGCGCACTGGACTTTGGATCCATCCCATCCGGAGCTTTTAAGACGGCCATGTTCTTCGTCGGCATCTCCACGCTGCTGGTTGTGGGGAGCATCGTGTGCTTCAGTCTCTTCTTCTTCTGCAACGCGGGCAGTGTGTACAAGATCTGCGCCTGGATGCAGCTGGCCTCCAGTAAGCACCTCATGCATGGTTACGGCACAGGACACAATATTAGGTACACCAAACCATGTTTGTTGCTGTGGTTGTTTGCAAAAAAGAAAAAAACTTTAGAAACATCTGGACTACTGCAAAGTGGTGTCATGTTATATCGTGTAAATCTACCCAATGAAGTGTCGAAACAGTTCATATGCATCTATTTTGTTCTTGGTTTTTAGTTTTTTCATCTCCGGGGGGCCCAAACCTTTTCCACCAAGGGCATTGCTTTAACTTTTAATGGAACGTGAGGAGTGAAAGGGAGACGTGTGTGTTCTACTGTTTCAATCCTGCCACTTGATAGTTCACAATGACCATTTCGGACAGCAAACGGCCAGGTGTGTGTGTGTAGTGTCAATAATGAATGAGCATCATATCGAGTTGAGCTGCTGTGTGTGTGTGTGAGGATATAGCTGAATTATAGTAATTTATATACATTATTAATTCATCACGTTGAGCTCATTTATTCATCTCTAATACACATACAGCCAGATTTTGGATAAGGAATACTTGCTAAGAGTTTAGATATCATTTGCACAATCGTAACGTTAGCTAGATATGGTTAGCTATAGTGTAGTGTGTCAGAAACGGGACACTCTCTATAAACCGGAGGTGTTTAATCCTGCTTTGCACAATCATCTTTTTTGTTTTTTTTGCACAATTACAGCCAAACTAGCGAGCATCGTTGCACACTGTCACAATGGTTGAAAACACTTCCAAATTGGAATGTCACAATCGGCTCCAATCGACTCTTGAATACCTGTTCATACTTCATTGCTGCCCATTTTGTTGCATTTCATCTAATTGATCAAATATTAGATATTGTATATAACTAGGACAGGAAATGAATACAGAGCCACCATCCAGCAGTACCAGCCTGGAGTTTGTTTTGCAGAGAGAAGATAATAATTTGTTGTTTGCTAGCATAAATTAATGTGAGGTTGTGAACAAATCCAACATAGAAATATGCACATGAGCACTCAATAAAATCATCAAATTTTATCTTATGTATCAGCATTTGGGACCAAATAAGAGGTGTTCAAGGACCGTCCAACAAAGTGGGACAGGTTGCTACTTGCAACAAACTATGGGATTTCTAACTTTATGTTACTTTTTAAATAAAATTTAAAATAAAATCCTCACGTTCAACATCATTCCATCTGGACTCACCTTCCAGGTGCCTGCATGGTGATTGGCTGCATGATTTACCCCGATGGCTGGGACTCTGACGAGGTGAAGCGTATGTGCGGCCAGCGGACCGACAAATACACCCTGGGTCACTGCACGGTGCGTTGGGCCTACATCCTCGCCATCATCAGCATCATGGACTCGCTCATCCTGGCTTTCCTGGCCTTCAGCCTGGGCAGCAGACAGGACAAGCTGCTTCCTGAGGACTTCCAGGTGGAGGGGAAAGGTATCAGCAGGGAGGGGAGGACATACCTGCATTGATGAAGAAATATAGGATGTGAGAGGGGAAGATGCAAAGTTTAAACATGTTTTTTTTCCCTCCACTACAGATAATGCCTAAATCCACTGGTGACCTCTTGACAAGAATGGAAAGAGTTGAAGAATATCAACCAACAATGGTTGGTTTTTCTGTTTGTTCTGATGAGTTTGGGATAGAGACTCAAACTGTGCATTGTATCCATAAAGTCATGTATTATCCTTTGCTTATTTGGATTCATTACATCAATATTGAAGTCGCCATCTTTGAGCTTGACTTAGATGTTCTATATAAACCGCTTTTTTTCTTTACAGTTCAATCGTTAGTCATTCTAAAATGTTATGAATTACGAATGAAATGCTCTTTACCACTTTGTAGTTCCGATGTTTGTCCACGAAAACAGCCATTCCTCCTCCACTTGTGTTGGTCCTTTTGATGCGGATTTGACGCTCAAAATCCATGCCCTTCTCGGCATTTTCGTCAAGTTTCTGCGATTGAAATTACTTAATTGAATTGCCCAAAATGTTTCCTGATGTTATAATTTGTTACATAGTTTCCTTTGTGTGGATAATTGACAACTTGATGTCAATATTCAAGATATTAGTGCCTCTTGTTGAGCATATATGTTCATTTTAGCATTGCTAGCTAGCTAAATGGACACACTAGCATTGTTCGTCACCGAACGCTATCATGCTAGGTGTTAGCATTCTTTGAGTCATATTCAAACTCTTAAACGGCATATTTAAGATGAAAGATTCTAAATACAGTATGTAGATAAAATTAAAGAGTACTAATATTTTGTGGCGTAAAATCACAATATGGGGGTAACTATGGCGCTAAGTAGTTTATTTAGACAAGTTGACTCTCACCAGTCGAAGATGTCAGCACTAGTCTCTTTGTGATCACAAAGTGTGGTCAAGAAGAAACCAAAAAGTTCAAAACCGCCTGACATTTTGATACACTGATATTCTGTTTCAATCCAGTCTTTTATTAGACAAAACTTTGTGCATGTTATCGACATTGTTTTGTGCCAAGTATTGAAAGCAACAACACTATCCATAACAAAAGGTATAAAATCTAGCTCTATCTCATCTCTTCTTACTGTATATGAATGTAGAAATGTTTAAATATACTTTGCAGGACAGAGAAACATTTTGTAATTGATAAATTGATTTTGATAGCCACAAGGCATGGTAGCTGGCACTGCTAATTCAATGGTAAACATACAGATTTGGATCTTATTGTGATGTAAAAGTCATTTAACAATTTGATGGAAACCTCCTTGCTCCTGCCGTTACAATCAAGTGCAACTTCTTTTGAAATCCAGCAAAGTTTTATTTTCAATTCTAAGAGTACCTAAAGACCTGAAAGAGAGTGATGTGCTGAAGAGGGAAAAAAAAGATGAAGACAGAAATACAAAAGCAAACACGGTGCTGCAGTTTGCAATGAAGATGATTCAGGGGGTTCTGTTCCGTCAGTAGTCTCTAAATAAGGATGGAGACTAAACTGCAGGCTTCACTGATGTTCAAAGTTTTTGTGGGTTGCATTTGAAGGCCGTGAAGGAATGCAGACACAGTCAAAGGCCTGAGAGTCCGAATATTTCTGTTCTAAAGCCCAGAATCTTCACACCTAATCCTTTGGCAATCAAGTGTAGATGTGTGCACGCAATGTGGCGCTTTTAGGATGAGAGCCATGGATGAGCGAGACACTGGGCCGCTGTGGACCTCCTTTCGGGTACCAGGTCCAGCATGGGCTGCAGGAAGCTGCTGAAGGTGTGGGCTTCCTCTTTGGGCCACTCGTACTTTTCCACCAACACGTCAAACAAGCCCCATGGCTTCAGCTTGTTGATGTGTCGCAGGTCGCCTGGGGGGGAAATGACACGTCTAAAATGACCAAAATAGATAATGGAGGCCAATTATTCACATACCACAGCAAACACACAAGTCATATGGTGTAGTAAACTTGAATTACAAATATATTTGCACTACAGTCTACATGCGGATTCTGTCCTCAGACACAGCAGATGGTCGTTCCCTGGAGCCATGAGGGCCTCAGGCTAAAACCCTGGAGCTCGGTGAAAGGGGGCAGAAATCATACGGCTTGGATGGCAGGGGGCGTTTTACCTTTCTTGGTGAAGAACTCCTTGGAGTATTTGCCTGCCGCTATCAACTTCCGCGGAACTTTACCAAGCAGCTCGATGATTAGAGCTATGTGATCTGGAGGGAGACACGTGACTTTCAGTTATGCAGGAAAATAAGGAATTTTTAGAAATATAGGATTTCTCTCAGGTTGTTTGTGCTCATTGTATCTCGTAGCTTAGAAGATGAAACACAAACCTTCATCTCTGGAATAATCTTCTCCTGAATGAGGTTCAAACAGATAGTCTCCAGTGGCCAGTTCAAAGGCCTAAAGAAAAAATCAGGAAGTACAAACATGCATGAGAACTCAAAATCAAATATAGCTCTGTTATCAACTCCACATCAAAATTCTGAGACCAGTTGAGAAATTGCCAGCGTTTACATTTCCGCACTGTTGGATATTAAGGAGGTTCCAAGTGGAGCTTAAAAACCTAAAAAGTCAAAATCGGAGTTAGATTCCGCAGTGTATTGCAAACAACATTAACAGCCAACAACATTAAAAGCCAAATGTATTCAATGTGGGCTGCACGGAGGTTGAGTGGTTAGCGCGCAAACCTCACAGCTAGGAGACCCAAGTTCAATGCCACCCTCGGCCATCTCTGTGTGGAGATTGCATGTTCTCCCCGTGCATGCGTGGGTTTTCTCCAGGTACTCCTGTTTCCTCCCACATTCCACAAACATGCTAGGTTAATTGGCAACAGGTATGAATGTGGGTGGGAATGGTTGTCTATATGTGCCCTGTGATTGGCTGGCCACCAGTCCGAAAACAGCTGGGATAGGCTCCAGCACCCCCGCGACCCTCTTAAGGATAAGCGGTAGAAAATGAATGAATGGTATTCACAGCCATAATCTCTTTAAACGGTTGAATTGTGTTGCTGCACGAGCAATGCTGCCGAGGTTAAAGACGCATTACGACGGTCATTTTAAACTTCCTCAAAGATCCTGAGGGTCATGGAACAAAGTAAAGTTATTTTTTTTTATCATAAGTTAATACTTGAAATTTCTCAACTCGTCTTATAATTTTGATCGGGAGTGTCTATAAGGTTTGTTTGTGCATCTTGTCACATGCTCATGTGTGCTTTGTTTTGTTGACTCATCAAAATGCCCTCAAGACGCCTTCTTTATTTGTGGTTACGGTACAAATTGTACTGGGGGTCCTTTTTTGTGCATGTTTTTTTTACCATACAGGCTGTGCTCCAAATGTCTGCTGGTGTGCTGTAGCCGAATCCTATCAGCACCTCCAGTGATCGATACTGACGGGTCTGGATGTCGTCTGTGAAATGCTTGTGCTGAAAAAGACAATTTCAACATAAATAGTTTGATGGATCTGGCTTGAACATATAGCATTTGGGAGAAACACTTTAGCGCTTATGACAAAGGCAATGGAGTATTCACACTCACCACCCAGCAAGCATTTCCAAGGTCGGCGATCTTAACTTGCAACTTGTCAGCATTCAGGGGGTCCAGGGGGTCCACTAACAAGCTACTGGATGATTCTGTTGAAAAATGACCGCAGGAGGATGAAAAATTTTATTATTTTGTATTATAAGTTCATTTCTGTTTAATTTGCTAATGATGTGTTCACAAAGACCCACTGATCAGCAAGTGTGGTGTCTAAACTATCTTAACCTACTTCCATCATCCAGTGAAGGAGTGCGGCAATGTGTGGCACCAACTAACCATTTTGGCTGTTTCCTTCATCTTCACCAGCTTTTTCGTTCTTCCCTTGCGTGTCCATCTCTTCCTCCTTCCTCTCAGTTTTGACTTCATCATTGAGTTCAGAGGTCACACCGTCTGAGCTGAGGGAAGCAGGCTGCTGCTGCTGCTGCTCCTGCGACTGATGCTCGGGGTCGCCAGAGGAACTTTTACACGTCTGAGGGTCCTCTTGATTACCGACATCCTGGCTCGCACGTTCCTCTTTTTCTGGGACGTCCTTGCTCAGCAGTGTGGAGGTGTGACCGTTGACCTCCATGTTGCTGTCCTCACTGACGGCCTCTGTGTGTACATTGGCCTCTTTCGCACTTTGGGGTTGCTTGTTGGTTGGCGATTCTAGAACAGATTTAACATGAATGTTTATTATAGAGGTTGTGATTTGCAGCGGAACTGGCTTTCACTTTTAAGAAGCTGCCTCTCTTAGATCTAATAATGATGTATGATGCTGTGCAGATTTGCACCATGATGAGTTTGTGATTAAGCTTTTGTAGGTTAAATGCGTTACTATTGAGGCCACTGGGTTTATATTGCATTAGACGTTAGAGTTAAGAATAGTCTGGTCAGTCACCGGTGACAGGATGATTTGTGTCGTTTGGCAGAGTGGCAGACGTCGGGATGTTGGCAGAGGAGGTGCTGTCAGTCCTTTCTGTCGTTTCTTCATCCTTCTCTTCGACTTCCGGTGCCATTACACCTCCCAACTCGAGCTGCTCTGCCAGCTTCTTCTGCTTCTTCTTCATTTTCTTCTTTTTGTTCTTAGACATTTTGGCCATCTTGAGAGAGAACAAAAATAAACGTAACATTAAATAAATACTTTATATTGACTTGGCAATCTATACAATACCCAAACCAACCAAAGAAGAGAAATAAGAAAATTACCGTCTTGGGTGCTGGAGCTGTACTGACTGTAGGAAGACGGAAAAGAGGAGGAGGATTAGATTATTTGTGAAGGACGTGCAGTGCATCCATCACCTCAGTGGGAGCTGAGTCACACCAAGATGTATTAACACTGACTGTCATGCAGAGGCAGCAAGATCAGCGGGAGTCTCACGTTCTTCAGAGGGAACTTTATCATGTCCACATTCACAGTCAGAAATGACTCATCGCAACACTCAACACAAACACCCAATCAAGTGGTAATTCTCAGGTTTTTCAATGTTTCAATCCTATTAGCTTGTGGCCAAGCAGAATCTTCAAGTACTTATTCATCTAGTGTATTTTTTACTGATGTCAATTAAAAAGGCAAAAAATGGCTTGACCATCCAACACATCAAACTTGTAAATGTTCATGCAGAAGAAAAACTGACCTGCAGAGCCAGAAGGTGGTGCAGCACCGGTCTTCTGCCACTGCGTCGCTTCCACTGCAATTTTCTTAATGTAGGGCTCATTGACAGTCAGAAGAATGTTCTCCGGTTTGATGTCTGTGTGGATGATTTTACATTTGGTGTGGAGGTAGTCTAAACCCTGCAGGACCTGCAGGAAAGCAAAGGCAGATCAACATCCTAACACTTTAAAAGACCACAACCTCATTACCGATGGAGGTGCAACAGAGGTTTTGTCCCGGGAGCCAACGCTTACCAGGACATTTGGTCGGCAAAGTAGATATAGACATTCCATTTACAATGTTAGACTCTTGAGAAATTAATGTTTACTGCTTCTGATAACATGTATCATTATTATGCCATATCATTATTGAAAAAATGTTGTCAATAATATTGATTATCGACCAGCAAAATATGCTATCGTGACAGGCCTACACTTTTTTCTATCTTACAATCTTATTTGACAACACAGCAATAAAGCCAAAAGGTGAGGAGGGTTTGTGCAGATCTACATTACCTGTCTAATGATACTCTTAACACACGGCAGCGGCAGCCCTTGATAATTTGACTTGATGATCCATTTCAGTAGGTGGTACCCCAGCACCTCAAACACCATGCATACATCTGGTGAAAAGCGAAGTCAAGGGCGAACACCACTTCACAAACTAGTTCCATTTTGTAGACCAACGGTGGACTTGAGCCGCTGCAAATGAATAACAACGAGACCCGAGGATGTGTGGGCATGCTGCGATACAGCACAGCTGCAGACTGGATGCTGTGGGAAAGAATAAAAAGGGATGGTGCCTGCGTCAATGCATCAGAGACTGACACCCAGGGATGTGCAAATGGGCACAGCTAGTTTGACAGCAGAGGAACCACAAATAGCTGCGCTGAGAGCTGGGGGTGTGCTAAAATGAGACTTTAGTTTGCCTGATGACTCAAACGGTATCGTGTCACCACTGATTGATATCAATGTCAAAAATGATGGCAAACGTTTTTTTAAAAGATGAACTAAGATGAAGCACTATATAGCTGGAGAGTGACTTGGATGTCGTTTAAGTTCTTAGTAAATTAAGAATTTAGAGACAGGAAAAAAAATCTTCAAAAAGATACGAGTGCCATTCATGCCAGAGATTTTGAAGTCATCTAGAAGCTGGACTACTCGCTCCCTGCTGGGATCACTGGTATCTGTGTTTCGCACCTGAAAAAAAAAACCACAAACACACCTGAATGAGTAAATTGAAATAACATAATAAATTCAAAAAGCGTAAACATTACAGATTTGAGCAGCTTGATCTCATCCAAAGCAGTCTCTGTATAATGTTCAGCACTTTTTACAACCTTCATGGCCACAAAGCGCTTCTCCCTGCAAGATACGTATGAAAAGACATAGAAATCAAGAATTTTAGTCATTACAACTAATGTGAGCACTTACTTCCTCCTGGTGTCATTTTGCTTATTCAAAGGTTTAGCAGAGGTTAAGTTAATGTTTGTTTGTTTTTTTAAATACACAATGAATTCAATCCGCGGTTAGGCGTCAACTTACTGAATGTCCCAGGCCAGCCACACGGTGGAGAAGTGTCCCCAGCCCAGCTTACGGATCACATGGTACCGTTTGTTGAAAAGATCTCCAATCTTCACATGGTGATAGCCACCTAGCCAAACAAAGACAGGTTCCCCACCAACTGTGTCTTTGAGACTTTTGTGTCTGAAGCTTTCACTTCCTACGAGAAACTAATAGGCAAAGAGAGACGCCGTACCCTTGCAGTAGTCACCGGGGTCCTCCTGCTCGTCATCGTCAGAGCCAAGAATCTCCTCATCTTGATCCGGGCCCGGTGAGTCTGCCTGACTTGGCTTGGAACCAACAGCACAACCCTGTGGCTCTGGTCTGAAGATGAAGGAGGACCATTAAGTGAGAAGAAATGGACAAATGGGGCAGCAGTGGCTCAGGAGATGGAGCATGTAGCCCCGGTGTCTGAATGTTTGGTGGCACAAATTGGCAGCCACGTTTTCGTCAGACTACCCAAGGGCAGCTGTGACAGCCGGTATGTAGAATGTAGGTTACCACCACCAGTGTGTTGGTAAGGATTGTGAGGAGTGAATGAATAATGGCTCGGCTTCATTGTGAAGCTCTTTGGGTGCCTTGAAAAGCGCTGTATGAAATCTAATCCATTAATTCGTACTATGTTAGTCAGAAGGATGATGAAAGAAATGCAACATACTACCGTGTATAATTAGTGTGACGCATTTGTGCTTCGGAGTTCAATTATGTCTTTGAAGAACATACTCTACATTACACATACGACTTCCTGTGAACCACTGAAAATGTGACATTTTCTCCGTTTTGTCCTCTGATCTCTTGAGAATCCCAATCCTTTGTAGCCGTTACCAAAATAGCAGCTTATACTCAAGAGGGCGACACTGGAATTGGGGTCAGCACAGTTTCCCCTTTGGCCACCCCAATTAACCACAGCAATACAATCTTTGTGATACTTTCCTGCCAGACAAAATATTGCCAAATTGGACATCAAAATAACGAGTTGCAGTTTGGACAATGATCCAAATGTGCACCAATTGACTGTGACAACAAAACACAAAGGGGCAACATGTCTCCTAACCGACCCGTGTATGAAGAATGACTAAAAAATAACTAGCATATAGCTGTATACTGTAGTTAAACCATCAAATGGTTGTCTCATATCGACCCTGGAAACTTGCAGCTTGTATGTTAAAAGTTTAAATTAAATACTTTCAAAACACTTGGCGGTCCAGATGTGGCCCCCGGGCCGCAGCTTGCCCATCCCTAATATAGGGACTCCTTCGACCAGGACCTAATAGCATTAAACATTAACTGCATTGCTGAACAGCAGATGGAAAGAGACAGGTTGGGATGTGTAAATATGAACATGGTGGATTAAATTATTAAAAGACAATTTTCTCCAGTTGCTCAGTACAGGATAGCTCAAAGCAAAGTAACAGTGTTTGTTTTCCTTGAAAAAAAATACCCAAAACAAATCACTTTATATATGACTCAAGTTGAAAAGCTACCAAAAATACTGTCAATAAACTACCAAGGTTAGAAAAAACTGTTTCAACCTTAGGGAGAAGACAACAACCAGAAAACTCATAAAAGAGACACCATTACAAACCTCATAATAACGACATAAACAATCAGTTCTATTGATAACAAAAGCTATTCTTCAGCTCTGCAATGCAACTATGTGATGGCTTATTACCTTCCACATGACAAATGACGGTTGTATGGCAAGAATTTGACAATTCATGCTGCATCTATAAAATCCCACAGCGACCAAGATTTGAATATAGGTGATCCACTCAGTCAGACATCTTTCCCTGCAGGCTGCAGTCACACACAATTGGCATGAACCCTCAACCTTTGATGAAGAGGAAAGTACCGCAGGTGTCCGGGTAAACTATGTAGAAAGTATAGCAGGTTTGGGTGGTTTTAGCAATCAGATTAAGTGTAAGGTTTTAAGTACTGTAATCATAATTCAAGTAACTACACGTTACTGTTGGATGCTGAGCTCTTATCAAGCAACCTTGACATTGAATTATTGTATTTATGAATGAATAAAAACAGAGGCAGGCGATAATGCAAATAATATTGTTTGCTTTCTACTTGCGTCTGCAGCATCCTGAGCACAGCTCCAGCTTCTCATATTCATATTCATAGCTCAGCAAAAGTAAGGCACATTTAAAGCAAAGCAAGATGGGCAGATACCGCAGATACAATCCCCATGAACGACTAAAACATGCTGCTATTTAGGCAAGTAGCTAGTAATTGGGATAAAAAGGCGTATAGAATGAACCAAGACTATAATGGTATGTACAAATCACAAGGAGAAGCCAAGATAAGGTAAGAGATGAGCGCCTATGCCAATATTAAACTGAGAATAAAACATGTGTGCCTTCTAAGTTGCAGCATGTGCATTTTTATTGCAGCACATCCACAGAACCTAACTGACAAATCAAAACCTGCTGGGTGGCAGACAAGGGCAAAAAATCTGGATACTTGCAGGGCAAAGTGTAATACTGACCTGACTCTAGAAAATAAACCAAAACGTTTATTAAGCCTGCCTGCTTACCTACAGGATGCACGGATGCCCATGGGACGTGATGCAGGAAAGAGGACCGGACAGTGGAGGAGAATAAGGCAGGTGTTCAAAAATCTTCTCACTCACTCCATTAGCCGAGAGGAGGGACAAAAAAGGTAGAGGGATGGAACATGGAAAGCAGAGTGGAGATGGGAAGAGTGATCAGTGATGGTACGGAAGCAGAGCACAGCAAAGAAGAGAAAGAGACGAATCCTGGAGCTCAGGGCATCGGCGTTCACTCGCAGACTCTTGCTCACTTTTTGCACTCGCATCAGCGTACACATTCTCTCTCTCTAGCTCGCTCTGACCGAGAACTCTCCTTGGCTGCCGTCGGCCTCTGGCCCCACCCCTTTCACTGACTGCCAGGACATGATTGGGCAACGCAGCCCGGCACTGCATTGCAGGTGAGGGACCACATCAGCCACTTCTTCCTTTTCATGCCAAAACAACACTATTCCTCTTTCAACACCATCATCTTCAGACGCAACCTAATCTGCATTACTGCATTACACTCCTTTGCAATAAAATGTTGCTGTAAATACCACTGATACCAAGGTATTCACAAGCAAACAGTATGGAATAGAACACAACATAAACATATTTTCTGAAATCGTTGCATCGGCACTATTACAAGAAATGTGACTACAGTACTTCATAGCACAAAGCAAAGATGGATGTCTATTACACTTCACTCAGCAAACGGCATCAGTCGCGTAGCACGGATGCAGACCTGATGTGACAACACAGACACAAGCATCACTGAGAAAGTAGGCCATTAGATAAAGCAGGACATTTCAATTAATTATCTCTTAAAGGGGACCCATTATGTTCGAGTATCGAGTTGTGGACTCCTATAGAGCAGCTACACACAATAACCAGAAATGAAAGATTTCTAGATCTACCAGAATCTGCACCTATTCCTGCTGTATTTCTTTGGATTTCATACGGAAAACGGTCTGTTTTAATTTATTCCACTCATGGCTAACCCCCAGTCACGCCCACTCCACTGTGGTTGGTCACACTTCCAAGTGCTTCGGAGGACTTCCGGTGTTGTGCCAGTAGCGGTGAACCCAACTTCAAAAGGAGTTTATAATAAACGCTGATTTACCTTTTTAAAATGTCTGCAATGGGGAGGGCAGAAAGTATATCTGGCCTACAGTGAATGCAGTTTTTCTTTAAAAAAAAAAAAGTGAATAAAATACTTAAATTAACTTAAAACACACTGGTGGAGATTCCTTGTTGTTTTTACTAGAGTGCCAACAGATTTTGTAAAGAACAATCTTAGCAATGCGTCATTCTCACAATTTATTTCCTTACTATTTGACTCGATGGCAAAGAACGCAATACCAGTTACCAAGTTACCAGTTAACACACTGGGTGAAGACAGAGTGGACACAGAGCTGTCGTGAACCGAAGATGCATGAGGACTTGACACGTTATGTAATAAGCTGCAGTTAATACTGGGGACAAAAGAAGTGGCAGTGAAAGATTCCATCGATTCTTGGGACATGCTCTTTGTCAACTGGTATGTGGTGTCACGTATAAATCACTAGCGTCTGACTCCCACACTCACATCCTTTAAAGCACAACACAGCAAAGGAAAGCGAGAGGCAAAATAGACTTGATTTGCACAGATCAGCCACTTCATTAGGCACAACTAATGCACATGCAAACCACAAAATAAATAAATAAACAAGGATTAAGATGAAGAATGAATCAGATGAATACATGGCAGATTGCGAGAGGGCGTTGTGTTCACGATGGTGTGGTAAATTCGATATTCACTTCTTTATTTTTGTAAGGTTACAATTGTAATTTTTAATCTAATTTTAATTTAAAAAGATACATTTGCACGCTCCTGTAACATGAAGCTGACATTGAATGTAGTATAATCTGTTTTGACAGTGATCCGTCATAGGAATATATTTTGTTCATATTGGAAATGAAGAGATGTTATCACTGGGTTTGGGGAGTTTGGGGAGTTTATTGATGGTGGAGAACAAGGTCTTAGGGTTGCTGTAGCCAGTGTGGATGAGGTATGATTAACAGGAAAAACGGGTGTAATTTAAGACAGTAATAATTAAACAGTATAATTAAATTCAGCTGAGCCTTAGACAATTATATCCACTGTCAGTAGTTACGTACTTGCTTCTTCTCATCACACCAGGAGTGTGATTACTTTATTTTAAGTAAGAGTGAATGTACAGTTGTTACGAATACGACCAGGTGAAGTAAATTACATACAAATCACAGCTGATGAGAGAAACAATTAAAATTTTTGTTGACAAGTAAAAACGTTCTACTTACTTTTTGCCATGTTTCCGCGGCTTTGTCCTCTTCTTCCTCGCCTGCAAAGCGAGTACTGCCGAGTATAAGGAACAGGAAAAAAACGACAATCAATATTGACATGATTATTAAATATCGCATGTCTGACATGCAGGTGTAAATAAACACCCAGGAGGGTTGAAGTTAGCTAGCTGACAACTTCACCGGAAGTACGCTCTCTATTAGCTAACCGGCGGCCTTCGTAGTATGCCTATAAGTTGGCGAAAAACTGCACCTCCATTTTTTAATCATGAATATAACCTATCGTGTGCGTGTATTGTGTACACACGCAAACAACCAACTGACTTAAAGACTAAGAATACATCTTGGGAGGTTTTAGCGTCCCCGAACAGTGCTTGTCTCATGGCTACAGCTAGCATCACTGCTAACGTATACACACACGGCAGAGCGCATGGTCCACTTTTGCTATTCAGACTTCACTTAGCGTGATGAACATTACCAGAAACAAACCGCATGTAACAACACAGTCAGCCCGTGAAATAACTAAAATAACAACAAAAGTGTCGCATAAAAACTTGTATATTTAAAAGTGAACAGTTGTCAACTATACCTTTTCTTTCCATCGCGGCAAACCACTCAGTGAGAGATAGGTTCAGGAGATGTCGGAAATACCAGAGCTGTGGCTTGTCCACTGCTGAAACCAGTCAGAGTGTTGCGTTCAAGAAACGTTGGAAATACCAAAACATTGTACGGAAGCGCAATTGCGTCTTGCTGGCGCACTTCTGTGTGTTAAACATTTTACCACTTTATATAAAGTGTAATAAGGAGTAATTGACCTCGCGACGTTTCTGTGTTAATAAGAAAGTTTGGTTCTTTCCCACGCGACTAAAAGTAAACAGCATTATGGCCAATACTACATTTACGGCAACAGTTCACAATTTTAATTGCTTAAGCATTGTTGTAGTGCTTGCATGACTATAAATTAATTAAAGTTTTTAAATTACTTTAATTGAACAATTAACAGCTGTAGTGCTTTGTGTAGTACAAAAAATAAAAAACTAAAATATTGTACTTCAATGTTGGTGAGCTTAACACGATTGTGTAACTCTGCCCTCTAGTGGCAGCAGCATATTATTAGCATTTATTTGCTGTCCAATAGCATCCAGTGTACATGCATTACACAGGGTTTCCTCATTATGGTGAGTTGCCCCCCTCCCCCCCCAAAAATATAACCATATATATTTCAATCTTATTACACTAGACCACCATGTGGCCCTGTGGTTTTATTTGTGCCACAACAAAAGGTAGAATTTTATTTTGTGTTTGAAAAATAGTAGCCTTTATTTTCACAGGGTGGTATTTTACAGGTAGCCAGTTAAAAGACCTCAAAGGATGAGAGCCAATATCCAAATTAAATACAAACTTATGAACAGGATCATAACATCCGAATCAAATCAACATACTGTACAAGTATGACGTTTTACATTTTCCCATTAAAAGTGTGCGCTGCTATATTATTCAAATAAATGACAGCGGTGGTTCTAACATTCATTAAAGAAATCACAGAATACCAGATATTGATTTGACACACAATTAAAATATTCCACATGAAATTCAACGCCAATGGTGTGTACGTCTCATTATGAACGGACTCCTCATGTAACCCACATTACAGCCAAAATGTTGCAGATTGTTGGCAAATAATATGCGATTAGATATTTCTATTGACATTGTGTGAAAACAATACTTTGAACTGAACTACATTGTCTTTGTTTCCTAATCGGATATAATGACGCAACTGCAGTCATAACTTTGATGTTGAATGAAATCAACAGACAATAAACGTGGTGTCTGGCCAAAACAAGATTTTCATAAATAAACTGGCCTTGCATTAGTTTGGTTTTTTTTAATACAAATAACATACTTTAAACATCCATATATAAACATGAGAACAGATCATAAATACGAGGCAGCCCCATGACCCGGAAATATTCCACAAACACTTATAGGACTGTGATTTAGAAATGCAATATGATAATAAAAAGTACATCATCTGCTGATGGAGAACATCAACATTTAAAAAGCACACCAAGACAAATCTGGGCCTTGTCGTGCCAAAGTGGTCCAGCGGCTTGTGAGATGACGTTGAAACACTGTTCCGAAAACAAAGTGCGACCGAGACATATCGTGGAAAGAAGCTAAAACAAACGTTGCATTGTTGTAAGAGACAGAACACCGACTTTGTTTCAATAATATAAACAAAGTGTTAAATCTAGGAAGTGGATATGTTACATATACTGTCTTGAGATGTGCCTTACATAGTACATACTTTTATTTATTACATTACAAATCTCATTTTACGCCACATGGCGGCATTCATAACGTGGCTCCAATATGGTTACTGGCCCGGACTATAATAAGTCTATACAAACACTGCATTTATTGTCATTGTCAAATCCTTCTATACACAAAAATAATGTGTGGAAGATTATATATTTTTAGAAACATAACGTTTGTTGATTGAGTCACTGCTAGGTATTATTTTTATGAGCAACTAGAAAGCAGTTGCTTCAGTTCGCCTTCAGATATTAACATAAAATGATGAATACAATGCAAATAGAGGGGGAAGTTGGGGGTAAAATCTCATCAAAAGTGTGAGGGGGATGGGTGGAACACAAGTTTTGTCCCTGAAAACGCGACAGTACCCCCCCTTCAGAGATTTAAAGATGGCAGGCACTTGAAAGTTGTGGTGGTGAGGGCGCGTGGAGAGTTTTTTGTTTTTCCCTAAAAGTGTGTTTTTCTAAAAAAAAAAAAAAAAACAAGGATGAAACGCCTCCTCCTCATGATTCCATCTCATCCCGATCGAACGATGGCGGCTCAAAGCTGAGGACCTCCTCGTATGTTAACCCTGGTGGACGGAAAACGAGAACATTCATCGATACGTTTAACTTTGTGTCCCAAAATGTGCGAACTTACGCTTCCATTCCTCGATCTCCAGCTCACGGCTTTCAAAGCTCTGGTCGTAGGGCTCTGCTTCGGGCTCGTCGTCTGGATCGTGGTACTGAGCAAAGTAAGGGTGAGCCAGCGCCTCCGAGGCCGTGATACGCTTGTCTGTGTCCAGCACCAGCATCTTCTCCAGCAGGTCCACAGCTAGAGTAGAGAGGACCAAAATAGTCTTAAAATTACATAAAGTACATATGGAAACACATTCATTTTACAGGTTAATTACAACCACATATGAATATTAAAAGCACAGTCCAGTATTTTTCTACTCATTAATTTAAACTAATTAATGGGAACCGATACGGAACCACAAGTTCTAGTGCTCTGCCATAGAATCTCCCACTAAATGTGTCCAGAAATCCACAGCTTGAACTAATATACGACATCACACAAATCAGTACAGTACAATAATCCCCCGTCATTTCGCACTTCAAATTCCGCAGCTTCACTCCATCTGTCCAAAAAAATTTCCAAAATATATTCATTGTTGCTGTTTTGTGGTGGAATATAACCAAAATCTGTATTTTGTCTGCATTTTTTTTTAGCATAAAAATGGTTAAATGAACTAAGATATAAATTTAAGGCATTCAGAAGATGCATTCAAACATGTGATATGCAGTATTCTACACAGATCACACTTTGTGTGAGTAATACTACACTGACATAGGACGTATGCTGTCCAGAAGTAGTAGTAAAAAAAAAAAGTGAAGGAAAAAGGTGTTATTTCTTCTTCAAGGGACTCTAGTAATGTTTTTTAAAAAAATGTATTTTGAAGATTCTAAACATGTTTTCTATTCTCTCGCTATGAAACTATTTCATTTATAAATATGGAATCCTACAATTAACCATGATAAATGAGATTATTGTACCTGAAAAAGGTAAGTTGTGTCTTTAGGGCAGGCACCCACTTCTGACATTTTATCGTTTGTTATGGTTACAAATCAGGATATCCGATAATATCGGCCCGACATTGGAATGAAAATATTATATCAGTCAATCGCGGAATCTGTTTTTTTCCCACAAAAATTAAAATAAAAAAAATAAAAAAAAAGATTTACGGGCTTATGGACATCTGTATTTTCCGGCCTTCATCAAACGGCTTCTGAAGCATCTAAACAACCAAACGTTGGCTATGAGAGGCGGGACCCAGACGACCAAGACTTTGTCAGGCCCAATCTCAAATGTCGTAACCATTAGCATTAGAGATATCGGCACACCCAATATCAGTAAAAAAAAAAAAAAAAAAACACTATCAGACATCCCTAGTTACTAATTTGCAAACATTCCGGGATTAAGAGTAATCATCCATCCAAAAACGGTACCATTTGGAATGGGAACGCTGCCCCAGGAAGGGCATTTGGTGTCATAACCGAGTCAAACAAATCACGTGATTGACATTTCACTCAAGCCGTTTGATGGTTCCTCACACAGACCGCACCTCCCACGGGTAAAAAAAAAAAAAGTGCAACTTACCAAGAGGGTTGGCACCAATGAACACATCGGCAAAGTTTCGCTTGGGCATATGGGGAAGTGAGTTGATGTAGTTCCTTGCCTGTTGGCGAGAACATGACAACGGTTAACCGCATCACGTTACCGATCCTTCCGCGAAGACGTTTTAGTCGTTGATGTCGTCACATGTTAAACAAAGCGGCGTGCAAGCCTCGCAGTGAGTCGCAGAGGAAACAGCGAGTGAAGTGAGGGCGGAGTTTTGTTATCATGTGACGCACAAAAGAAGAGAGAAGAAACGCTTTTTCCAACACGCGTGTCTATCATCCGTGTAAACGTTGGCATCTTCGTCTGCACGGCGGCACGGCGGAGGGCATCCGTCTCACCTCGTGACTGGGCATCCTGCTTATGAGCGAGGCCGGGGGCGTCCCCGTCAGACGCATTATCTGCTGTAGCTGGTTTATATCTACGGCGGCTGAGTCAAGGGGGCATCACACACATGCGCTCGGGTTTTTGTGCATCAGGAGGCGGCAGTTGAACAGAAACAACGAGAAGGAGATCTGAGCTCAACCACCCCCCCCGCCCGTGTTGTGTTAAATGAGGAAATGAGCGTCAGCTTTTTAGTACATGCGACGACAGAAGTGAGCGTCAAAAGCGGCAGTGCAAATAAGAGTTGTTAGGAACATTCCCAGAAAGCCACTCTCGGAAGTGCGCAACGACAGGAGCAACAAAAACTTGGGCTGCTTGGCACTCACGGAGTCCGAGGAGATTTTCATCGAGAGCTCGGGCCCGGGGGTTCCAACAAGCAGCATTATAAGCTTCAACTGATCAATGTCTAACACGTGACATGAAGGAAAACGGAGGGGTGGGGGGGTGGGGGGGGGTGAAGAAGGTGGTTGGACAAAACGAGGCGGATGAGAGGTGCGATCCTTTTGTTTGAAAGCGTTTAACTGTTTACATAATTACGTCGGCATCCACAACCACGCAGGTTGAACCTTACCTTAACCGTACAACGCCGCCATTTTGCACACTCCAATTTAATAGCTAATTCTTCTTCCACACAATCCAACATTTCTGCATCACAGCAGTGTTACACTCGGCCACTGTGCACGGATTGCTTTGTAGGAGGGGAAACAGGAAGGTGTGCTGGATCACCGAGACAACAGTGGGCAGCGCTGAGTCATACACCACGGAGGAGCTAAAGAGCTAGCTCACAATCATACACACATCGATTTTGCTTTTGTCATGAAGAGAAGTGATTGTTTGCATGCATCCAAAGATAAAACTTGCATGAAATTTGACAGATGCCGGGCAGGTTCCAGCTTAAGTAAGTTGTTCAGGTTTAGACTTCCTGACCGGTCCCTAACCTAAGTTTGTTATGATGACCCATAATGAATAAAATATGGTAATGTAAACGTTTTTTCCCAAAGGAAACAAACATTAATCTCTTTCATGAAATTTGACAGATGCCGGTCAGGTTCCTGCTTAAGTTGTTCAGGTTTAGACTTCCTGACTTGTCTGCTATGACGACACATGATGAATAAAATACAGTAATGCAAACGTTTGTCCCAAAGGGAAACAGACATTCATATCTTTCATGAAATTTGACAGATGCCGGACATGTTCCTGCTTAAGTAAGTTGTTCAGGTTTAGACTTCCTGACTGGTCCCTAATCTAAGTTTGCTATGATGACACAATGAATAAAATAAGGTAGTACACACGTTTGTCCCAAAGGAAACAAACATTTATCTCTTTCATGAAATTTGACAGATGCCGATCGTGTTCATAAGTAAGTTGTTCAGGTTTAGACTTCCTGATTTGTCTGCTATGACGACACATGATGAATAAAATACAGTAATGCAAACGTTTGTCCCAAAGGAAACAAACATTCATCTCTTCCATGAAATTTGACAGATGCCGGTCATGTTCACATTTAAGTTGTTCAGGTTTAGATTTCCTAACTGGTCCCTAATCTAAGTTTGCTATGACGACACATGATGAATAAAATATGGTAATGCAAACATTTGTCCCAAAGGGAAACAGACATTCATCACTTTCGTGAAATTTGACAGATGCCGGTCATGTTCATGCTTAAGTAAGTTGTTCAGGTTTAGACTTCCTGACTTGTCCCTAACCTAAGTTTGCTATGATGACCCATAATGAATAAAATATGGTAATGCACACGTTTTTTTCCCCAAGGGAACAGACATTCATCTCTTTCATGAAATTTGACAGATGCCGGTCCGGTTCCTGCTTAAGTAAGTTGTTCAGGTTTAGACTTCCTGACTTGTCGCTAATCTAAGTTTGCTATGACGACACATGATGAATAAAATATTGTAATGCACACGTTTATCCCATAGGAAACAAACATTTATCTCTTTTATGAAATTTGACAGATGCCGGTCATGTTCATGCTTAAGTTGTTCAGGTTTAGACTTCCTGACTTGTCGGAACCATAATGAATAAAATATGGTAATGCAAATGTTTGTCCCAAAGGGAAACAGACATTCATCACTTTCGTGAAATTTGACAGATGCCGGTCATGTTCATGCTTAAGTAAGTTGTTCAGGTTTAGACTTCCTGACTTGTCCCGAACCGAAGTTTGCTATGGCGACCCATAATGAATAAAATATGGTAATGCACACGTTTGTCCCAAAGGAAACAAACATTAATCACTGAAATTTGACAGATGCCGGTCAGGTTCTTGCTTAAGTAAGTTGTTCAGGTTTAGACTTCCTGACTTGTCGCTAATCTAAGTTTTCTATGACGACCCATAATGAATAAAATATGGTAATACACACGTTTGTCCTAAAGGTAACAGACATTAATCTCTTTCATTAAATTTGACAGATGCCGGTCAGGTTCTTGCTTAAGTAAGTTGTTCAGGTTTAGACTTCCTGACTTGTCCCTAATCTAAGTTTGCTATGATGACACATAATTAATAAAATATGGTAATGCAAACGTTTTTCCCAACGTGTGTTAAGCGCCTCTTTTTCGTCCATTTCTTGAGTCCAGACATGACCTGCTGCTGTGATCATGCAGTACATCATCTTACTCTCATCTTCTCCCGACTACTATCAGGAAGGATACGGTCGGTGCCGGGGAACAGCGTCCGTCCGGTGAGAAGTTCAGCCATGATGCATCCCACCGACCAGATGTCCACTAAAACATGGAAGCAGTAACATAATATACACAGTGAATGGTTTGGATCAGGAACTCAAGTCCATCAAGAAAACAGTCAACAGTGAAACTTTTCCAAAGGTTACTTCTGCATTCAAGAATGCAGTTATTTTGTCGAATTCAGAGGCCAATGGTGTAGCTTTTTATTAAGTACATTCTCTTAACTTCACAAATAAATGTGGCATATGGATGATTTCACCATTTGAAAAACAGTAGAAGTTTGGAGATGTCCCATTTCCTTTTACATCAATTGAATAATGTCTTTCTAAAAAGGTTGGAGCTAAAATTTGTAGCAAAAACATACGCGAGTGAGTGTGTACCTGTCATGTTGTAGTGCATCCAGTTAAGCATGATTTCTGGAGCTCGGTACCACCGAGTGGCTACATAGCCGGTCATTTCATCGTCTGTATGCCGAGCCAAACCAAAATCCAGGATCTAAGAAGCCAAAGCATTTGAGTGTAAAAAAAAAAAAAAAGACAGAAACAGAGAAAGGAAAACTCCATCTTGTGATGAACAAGAGAATAAACTCACATCACAACATATGGGACGCATGTACGATGAAATCAGATCAATTACAAAAGCTAAATAAAGAAAGTCTGTCAAATATAATAAGGTTATGTACTTAGGTGTGTCACAAGGTCTCAAACGTGACAATATTTCAGACTGAACAATGCCATTCTTACTGTGAACTATAATAGGAGGAAAGATCCGAAAATTAAGTGTGTTACACACACTATAAACCTTGTAATCCAAACTCCCTTGGTGTTCCCATCATCCCTCGCTAGCTACGTGCCGCTGGTTTTTACCTCCATCAAATTCAACAGCTGTCAAGGTGGCAGAGTGCGAGCGGAAGCTGTACTAATTCTACATTTGATCAAAGTTACTTAAGATTTACCAGAATTAGTGCTGTGAAAAATAGCATGTTAACAGCAGTAACTCAATATTTACCATATTTTCCGGAGTATAAGTCACACTTTTTTTTCCCTAGGTTGGCTGTTCCTGCGACTTATACTCCAGAGCGACTTATAAATTAAAAAAATGTTTATGTTACATAAACACGGGACACCTTTTGTGTTCATGTTTATTTTTTGTGTAGCTGAATAAGCATTGTGTTAGCATATCTTACACCTATTCAGCCTGTTCTCTATTCTTTTATTGTTAGAACTTGCCTTCCAAGAGGACGTAATGTCTGTTTTGGTCAAGTAGTTTGGAAAATAAATTACCCGCAAAAAATGCGACTTATACTCCAGTGCGACTTATGTATGTTTTTTTCTACCAGATTATGCATTTTTGGCCTTGTGCAACTTATACTCCGAAGCGACTTATAGTCCAGAAAATACGCTACGTAAATTGTTTTGCATATTTAATGCATGAAATCATGCTCGATTATCCTTACCTGAATAAATCAACAGCAGTACAAATCCATCATATTTTTATCCCCAACTCACAAACACGACGCTATTCTGTCCAGAAGAGCCAGTATCATGCATCGTCTCGTCAGCCTAGTGTATCGTTACACCTCTCTTAGATAATTGCCAGTTTTCTCCTCCGCCTCTACCCACTCAAAGGTCACGCAACCCATCTTCTCGAACATGTCCTTCGGTTTTGGGAAAATGTCTACGATTGTTGAGTTTGCTCATCGACGAGAGTTGAGTTTGTTCCCCCTCGGGAAAACACCGCTCTTGGTGTTTTGGCAGAGAACTGCAAGTCACTTCGTGGAGCATAAACGACGTCACGATGCGACTACGTTGTAGCGTAACAAAAGGTAAAATTTAAGGTCATTTGTTTCCAGTGGCCACGCACCTTCAGTTCACAGTCTTCATTTACCGCCAGATTGCTGGGCTTTAGGTCCTGAGGGGGTGAGAAGAAGAACTCCAATTGATGCGTGATAAGAGCAGAATAGCAACAAAAACAAGAAATCTGATGCCTTATTTGCTGAAGTCTCTAATGGAGCTAGGCTCTATCGGACATGCATGGATACATGCGAGTGAAAGCCGATCTATGCGAGGGGAATGGTACTTACCCGGTGGATGATGTCTGCAGAATGGATGTACTGTGAGGGAATGCAAAGTTAAACTTGAATCATCTTCCTCTACAAGTGGATGTCAGGCTGCCGTGACGGGAATCGGACCAACCTTTAGACCTCGCAGGATCTGGTAGATGAGGAATTGGACGTGGTCGTCGGTCAGCTTCTGGCACTTGACGATGTTGTTCAGGTCTGCTCCCATTAAATGTGTCACCAGGTAGCTAAAAAATAAATAAATAAATAAAAAACGCTTAGAGTAGCTTGCTGATATTGCAATCAGAGCTCACTGCTCGCGGCGTTTTTGTGTACTTGTTAGTAAAAATCCATTAATAGAGGCAGCGATTCAATCATAAATCATGCATTTTACATATGACGAATAAGTGATAAAAACAACTGCTGGATTATCGTTTGCAAGGACTTGATGTAAATCTGCAAGGGAGGGGGTTGATTATTAAAGTATGCGTGTATAATACATTCTTATACGACCACAATAAGCTGCACTTGAATCAACCATGTTACTATTAGACATAGTGTTTTGTTTCGTGTCCACCGTGTTACCCCCACGCAGAGACTCGGTGCAAACTCATTGAATAGTCCGTGCACACAAATGCACAGACTGCCAGATGGGCCGTTACCATGGAAACAACTCCGACGTGCAGCGGGCATGTGCTTAACCTACATTCACCTAAAAAAAAAAAAAAAAAAACACGGCATGCGATGCGTATGCGCTGTATGTAAAGTAGAAAGTGTTTTATACTGATCCGGTGCTTCGTTTTGAAGCTCGAGCGATTCCGTGAACTCGTGGTAAATTTGCAGAGATGAAGATGAGAGAACTTACACATCACTGAACTCTTCTAAGCTTGTCGCTGGCGTGAACACGTCTAAGAGGCCAATCACCTGTGGGAGGGAAAAAAAAAAACAAGAGGGTAAAGATCATGTTTGCACAAGAATTTAATGTGCTCAATTAACTGATTGACATTTGACCTGACGCCATGTACCCCCCCACTCCTGCACATATAAAAAAAACAAACCTTTCAATGTGAATTAACTTGAAATATTGAACGTAATTCATTGGTTCATTCATTTTATAGTCATTCTAGGTCAGGGGTCAGCAACCCACGGCTCCAGAGCCGTTTATGGCTCTTCAGCCTCTGTTGTGGCTCCCTTTGCAATGCTCAAGTTTTTTTTTAAACACACAAATGAGGAAAATAAGCATCTTTGTAATTCATTCATTCATTCATTTTCTACCGCTTTTTCCTCACAAGAGTCGCGGGGGTGCTGGAGCCTATCCCAGCTGTCTTCGGGCGAGAGGCGGGGTCCACACTGGGGCACATATAGACAAACAACCATTCCCACCAACATTGTTTTGTCCACTCAGGGTGGCCATATATGCATATTCATTTCATAACAAGTAGACAGGGAAAGTTTAACACAAGCAGTATCGTGTCTTAAAGTCTTGTTTAACAATGATGTCCATTATAAATGTATCATTTTCTAACACTGACTTACTGTTAAGAGCAAGAAGTGGTTGGTTTTGTAAATATCACCTGATTTGGACTGTGATTTCCCAGTTTTTACATGATGCACCTGAATACACCATTCTCAGAAACAAGCTAGCTCTGATCCAGCTTGTTTATTATGAAGTGTCCAATATCTTGACCGGAATCTATCCATTGTGTCCCAACACTAAAAGAACAACTAACCTCTTCTTAAAAAAAAGACCTATTATGCACATTTCTAGTCCTTTGTTTTGAGTTGTCAACTAGACACAATAAACCGCACAGAAAGCTTTCGAGATCTTCCACATTTGCACCTATTCCAGCTGTATTTCCTTGGATTTACAAAATGGTCTGTTTGGTTTTACTCCCAACTACGGCACACCCACTACACTGTAATTGGTCCCACTCAGCTTGTACCCGGGCACGCCCCCATAAGGAAGTCACAGGTGTCTAACTGTGACATCACAGTGAGCCAGTGTTAGAAAAAAAAACTTTGGAACCAAGTGTTTGGAGCTATCCCAAACTTCCCAAACCTTATTATCTGAAACTTTGGCGTGGTTTAACACGATAATAGGTCAGAAAGGTGGAAAGAGCATCTTAGGGCCACTTTAATAGTATCCAAAAAACAAACATACATACAATACACATACAACCAACGATAAAGCCTCGTTTTTGGTTGGATCTCAGTGACAGATTGTCACCACGACACCGTGCGGGAACACTGCGCACAGAGCAATGAATAACTTGACGCGCTGTCTCCTTCCTGTCTCCTGTGTCCTCACATCGTGAGGCATTCAGGTGCACTTGTAATTGTGAGCTCTTTTTTTTTTTTACTTTTATTGACGTATCCCGCTTTGGGAACCTACCGGTTAAGGTAACACTACAAAGACAGGCACACAATTACAATATATGAATGAGAATATTAAATAAAAATGTGACTTCCTCCTCATATTTATGTGCTTTTTTTCTTAATAAATTAACCATGACATACATTTTTACTGTATGTTTTTTTTTAATAAATATCAAAGTATTAAAAATAAAATTCAATCTATATATTGATTGTTTTCTCAGAGTACACAAGGAATGAGGTCATTCTGAGACACTGCAGCATCAACCCTCCCCCCCTTCAAAAAAAAAAGGGGTGGGGTGGGGGGTGTCATGGATAACCAGTGCAAAAACCCAGTTGTGCCAAAGCTCCATGTGGTGATCCTGCCCAAATGAGACACAGACGCAGCTGATTGGTCGGATACTGCCAAAACAAGGATCTGATTGGCCTCGACCGGCCTTTCCAAAACTCAAAACCCAGAGAATCTCCTGGCAACAGTGGGAGGAAAATACAGAAGGTCTCTCTCTGTATGTAAGAAAGGTAGGTAATATTACACTTTGATATATTTAGAACTGAAAAAAATGGCAATTTTTTCTGTTATGATGAAATAAAAAGGCAAATGACAGACGGTATTTCCACATATTGACTGTGGGAGGTACCAAGTCGTCTATTAGGGCCTCTGTGAGTCGGGAAATCTTTGTGCGTACAAATGCACTGTGATAATAACACTGAATATTCCCCCATATATAATAATGATTGTTTTCAGCAATGTACAGTACTGCATCTACTGTAACAGTAAACTAATCAGACTTGTGCTGCTGTGTGTCGCCAAAAAAAACGTGTTTCCTATGGAAGCAGAGTAAGTGGAGGACAGGAAGTGACGTTGAGGTTAAGAGTTGAGTTTCATCACCCCCTCTGGAATTCTTTGCCCTGTTCCCTCCATGCTTGTCCTGACCTTCCCATGTTCAAAAAGCAACTCAAAAACGGTTGAAATCCTTCTCTAATGGCGAACATTTTAGATCCTTTTAGCCTTGTTTTTAGCTCTGAATGAATGAAAGTTGGATTTTAATTAGGGCTGTCAATCGATATATAATATATTTGATCGTGATTAATCGCATTTTCCCCATAGTTAACTCACAATTAATCGCATTTAATCGCAGATGGAAATAAGTTTTTATCCAAGTTGAGGAAATGTATTTGCGGTAAACAATTCCATGTGCAACTAGAATGATAATTACATCAAATTTTATGTAAAGGGATATCAATTTAAGAACTTTTTGCCATTATTAAAAAAAAATACAGTCAGCAAGCATATTTTAGTATTACTATTTTTCTTTATTGTTAGCATATTAGCTCTTGAACTCGCCCACAAATGTTTCAACCTTATGCTACTAAAATGACCCAATATATTATTTTTGATTATTCTTGTAAAATTATGATTTTTTTTAATTGTTAGATCACAACTTTTTTCTCATAATATTTTAAATTTTTGAATAAAATTACTGCAGATTTTTTTTACTTTTTTGCTGTTTTTAAAATGTGCCGTGGGCCGCTAATGAACTTATTCTTTCTTAGAAGAGACGCAAAAAAAAGCATCAGTGGAACACATGATGTCTTATTTGTCGTATAAGATATATAAGATGCTCTGTCAGGTTTTTACACGTGGTACTTTATCTCCAAATGTATTATTGCTTGTCCACATGTGTCATACCCACAAAGACTGACTGCACACTAATGACGCCAGCTTATTGGACATCTTAATGAATGCGTTCTGAGCAGCGGAAATCCATCCGTTTCTAAGGGACTACTGCTTGAAAAAAACCACTGCGATTATGTAAGAGACATAGTGAAGTGGTGAAACGTGGATGTTGCATCTAAAGCCTGTGGAGAAGTGTCTGCAACACACAACATTTGTCTTTTTTTCCATGCGTCTCCACTTTCCAGCATGTAACTGCATTCCTGGAGGCGGCTCCCATCCACGAGTGCGTCCACTTACATTTTCGTGCTTCATGTGTTTGAGCAGTCGGAGCTCTCTGTAGGTTCTCTTTGCGTGGATGATGGACTGGAAGGGTCTGGACAACTTCTTCACCGCTACCTTCAGGCCCGTCTTCACATCGAACGCTGAACTGCACGACACATGGAGGGATAGAAGATGCCAAAATGTTAGGAACATTCCACTGTATTTGTGCATTGCTTCTATGTGTAGAACACAGACGGCGTGGGACGCCCGGTAAGCGGTGTAGATAACACATTGGCGATTGATTCCGCCTCTTATTAAACAAAACCCGCTCCCCACGGATATACTAGCAAAATGACTGAACCTGTTGTTGCTTATCAGCAGTGTGAAGCGTGAAAATCTAATTATTTCCACATAAAACACACAACAACTTGTTCAAGTTCAATTCTGAACATGCAGATTTCTGTTGACATTTCCAAATCTAGCCAAACCGCTTTTCCTCACAAGGGTGGCGGGGGTGCTGGAGCCTATCCCAGCTGTCTTCAGGCAAGAGTCAAAGTCCACCCTTGAATGGTGGCCAGCCAATCACAGGGCACATAGTATAGACAAACAACCATTCACACTCACATTCCTACCTATGGACAATTTGGAGTCGCCGATTAACCTAGCATGTTTTTGGAATGTGGGAGGAAACCGGAGTACCTGAAGAAAACCCACTCATGCACGGGGAGATCGTGCAAACTCCACATAGAAATGGCCGAGCAGGGAATCGAACCCGGGTCTCCTAGCTGTGCAAACCACTCCTCCACCATGCAGCTCTAAATATAACTCATTTTCTATACCGTATTTTCCGGACTAAAAGTCACACTTTTTTCATAGGTTGCCTGTTCCTGCGACTTATAAATTCTGTGTGTTACACACACTATAAACCTTGTAATCTAAGCTCCCTCGGTGTTCCCATCATCCCTCGTTAGCTACGTGCCGCTGGTTTTTACCTCCATCAAATTCAACAGCTGGCAAGGTGGCTGCACTAATTCTACATTTGATCAAAGTCACTTAAGATTTATCGGATCAGAATTAGTGCTGTGAAAAATAGCAGTAAGTCAATAATTACCGTATTTTCCGGAGTATGAGTCGCACTTTTTTTCCCTAGGTTGGCTGTTCCTGCGACTTATACTCCAGAGCGACTTATAAATGAAAAAAGTGTTTATGTTACATAAACACAGGACACTGTTTATGTTTATTTTTTGTGTAGCTGAATAAGCATTGTGTTAGCATATCTTACACCTATTCAGCCTGTTCTCTATTCTTTTATTGGTAGAACTTGCCTTCCAAGAGGACCTAATGTCTGTTTTGGTCAAGTAGTTTGGAAAATAAATGCCACTTGTGTTTTTTTCTACCTAATTATGCATTTTTGGCCTTGTGCGACTTGTACTCCGGAGCGACTTATAGTCCAGAAAATATGGTATATATATATATATATATATATATATATATATATATATGTGTGTGTGTGTGTGTGACAACCTAATTAACAACAAAATTCAGTGGCATTTCTGAAGGTGTTGATGAACGGTTTGGCCTTCATGGAGGTCTGCTTTGTACCGACTGACTCATTTAGTAGAAAAACACAAGTGTGTGAGGGCAGTGCATAAAAGCGTTATAAAGCAGTATTTCACGGCGAGGTGGACGCATGAAGAACAATGGAGATGGAGATAAAACAACGCTTGGATGCAGCAACAATAACGATGCTTTCAATGGTAAACACACCTACTGTTCCCACGTGGTTTGAACGCTGTGGGTCATTTATCCAGTGTAACGCTTACGCCTCATTGTCACGGAAGAGCCTGAGCGGGAATGGGTGTGTGTGGAAAAAAAAAGAAGGTGCAACGCTGACGTAAAAAAAAAAAAAAGACGGAAGTTCTTGGCGTATTGCTCAATTTGCAGTCAAATCGGTTTGCCTGCCAAAGTCTTCTGGTGCCACCAGAAGACATTATGAGGGTGGAGGAGAGGCCAGATGGGGCCTGGTCCCTATTTCCTATATCAGAGACTAAACGCCCCCGTTGGAAAAAAACCAAAAACACATTCCTTCCAGGTCAGCTACTTATTCTGCATCACAAACAACCGATTCCAAAAAGCAGACTGCGGCGAGACACGCAGACGGAGGAGGGAGTCGTTGCAGGGAGTGGTTCAGCTATGGCGGCGCAACTTCTGAACTACCATGACCCGGTCTAGAAGTGTGCTACGACTTTCAAGTTCAGGGGCATTCCTCCTGTTCCGACATATTAAAAAAAAAAAAAAAAAAAAAAGGGGTCACATAAGGGTGAGTCATTTCCTGTTCCGATTCCAACATTTGCTAACTTTAGTCATCCACTCGCACGAGGGGCTGTCACTGGATGGAAGCCTTGAAATTAATCATACTCCTCAACGGCCATAACAGCAACATTAAGAAGATAAGAAGAGTGTTTTTCTTCTTCAAGCGGTGGACTCGCCTCGCAACAACTTGTGTGCGTCGCCTTTGGGTGGAAAAAAACCCACTGTGGGTAAACACCAAAATGACAAAGCTGCATGGACACGGGCCTTTAAAGCCGCTGCTGCCCGTCCGCAGGACAAACAAACCGTGTCTGAGCAAACAGCATCCAATTAGGCCGTAATAAATGCAAGTGCAATAACACACAGCGGCCATAAAAAGGCAAAGGGAGCGACGTTCAAACCACAGGGGAGACACGAGCTACGCTAATTGTGGAGAGTTGAAAACATGCCTTTTAAGATATTTCGAACACCTTAAAACGCATATTGGTGCTACCGGTCCGGTATTTTCCTGACTTAGATCTTACACATCATTTAATTTATGAATACTGTGGTTGTCACTTGCGGAGTCCCACAAGGATCAATGCTTTGCCTTCTTTTGTTCAATATTTATATGCTGTCGCTCGGCGGCATCATACGCAAACATAAGTTTAGCTTTCACTGTTATGCCGACGACACTCAGCTATATGTGCCATTAGAGTTAACTGACCCGCCTTACTGCTCTAATTTCGAGGCACGACAATGTATGTCCTGTAACTTTTTCACTAGCTAAAACTTTTTTGCTAGCCCGGCTAAACAAGAGTTGCCTGTTTAAGGACATCACTCTGACTTTTGATAAAAGCGTCATTACTCAAAGTGACTCAGTAAAAAAAAAAAATCTCATTGTGATACGCCATTCAATCCTTTCAAAAGTGCATTTTTTCATCTTTGCTACATCGCTAAGCTACGTTCTATTTTATCGTCTACTGACGCAGGGACCCTAGTCCATGCATTTGTCGCTTCTCACCTTAAACTGTAATGTTCTGCTTTCTGGTCTTCCAATGTCGGCTTTTAAACGCCTGCAGTTAGTACAAAATGGTAATGGTAATGGTAATGGTTTCATTTAATTTGAACATGCATCAGATTACAATTGAATGCATCCCATAATCAGTTCCCAGTTCCACATGTCCAAAAGGAGTAGGAAGAAGCAAAGCTTATTAAATCCTACTCCTCCATCTGGTACTTTTACAATCACTAACTGTTACATTTGTTCACTTCCTGCTTTCCATAATGCAGTTTGAGTTTTTTTTTTGTGTTTTGTTTTTAGTAATGTACCTCGTACCGAAGTACGAGGTGATATGAGCATCCAATGCCATAATGGGTACCATAGTAAATGTATATAACAACATATTTAACATATATATATATATATATAACATCAACTGCTTGTATTGTTTCTTGAATTGGCTCATCGTTGTGCATTGTTCGAGGTCCGTACAAAATGCTGCGGCACGACTCCTCATTTTTATACTTTAGCATTTAATTAAGAGTACATATTGTTACTCTTATTCTTATTATTCTTCACTTAACCCGGGATTTGGGTTGAAAAAGAACTATGCAAATAGATACGTCATAAGTAAAAAAAATGACGCTAATTTTTCTGTCAGCAATAAAGTAAAATCCTGTCTCCAGCTTATCTCGGTCATCATGGAAAGAACACTCCGTGGATATGTACCGTAGCTCCATGATTATCGATACCAGTAATTTCATCTGTGACAGGAACTAACAGAGCCGCTGTGGCAATAAAGGTAGAACAATATCACACAAAAGCCAATCAAACAAGAAGCGGAACACGTTGCTCAAAGACGCTCAGTTCCACATGTACTTGCGTCATCTCGTTAACCCGATTAAGGTTTCATATGCACCACAATTGCTCGAGGCAGGTAACGCGCACACAATCAGGTGGGATTTGCCAAAGTCATTGATTGATGATTTAATATGTGCACACATCTTTTGAGCCGCAGTCCAATCAGAACACTGAAAAAAAACGTTGAGTGAAATTAAGACTAGACTCGTGTTAATTAGACTAGAAAAAAAGCTTCAGTTTCTATTGTGTTGCTTTGATGACTCGCTAAAAAAAGCGGCCTTCGTGAGGTACGTGCCAACTTTCACGAGGCATCTACGTGCCAACTTACGTTTTTAAAGTGTCATTTAACAACCTTGTTCTCATCATCGTTATAATAATGATGTCTCGTCGTCAAAGCGCTAACTTCAACATGAACTTGTAGTGCATCTTAAGGGTAGGCCAAAAAGTAGCAGCTCACCAAATAATATTTCTTTCAACTCAAGTATGTACAATTGAAATGTTGCCAGTTACGTAAAACACAAATAGGTCACCTATTTCTTTTTTTTGCCAAAGTACCGTAACGGTGCTGCAAGTTGGATACACCTTTGCTCGTATACAAAAGGCACGAAGAGGTGATGATGCAACTCCGCGGTAGAAGACAGCATGTTTGGTGCTGAATTTTAAGCTGAAAAAAATTGCCATACGGGCACAGATTGTATCTTTCCCATTGAAATAGATGCGCCGCAGAAAACAGGAAGTGAAAAGTCCATGTTGCATGAATTGAAGGGAACTATAAATGCATGCACATACACGCAAACGCAAGCAAAATACTATGTTCTACTGCTTATTACTAAAGAACCATAAAAAAGTATATACCGCTTTTGGTGTATACTATGTCTTTCATAGCCCAAGAACACAATATTCTGTATCCCTTTAAAAAAACATCCTCAAAAATGTTCGATACCAAGATGGACTGGGAGAAAAAAAAAATAATTTTGAAGTTGCAATATTTTTGGGGGAAAAAAATAGCATTGTTTAGACATTTTGGCTATATATATTGTATATGGCTACATTTTTTTTTTCATTTTTAGATTATAGACAATACTCTGTATCCCTTAAAAAAATCAGTCAACATCCTCAAAAATGTTCGATACCAAGATGGACTGCTTTTACAAAATGGCTGGGATTGAATGAGCTAAAAGAAAAAAGTTGTCTTTTTGAAGTTGAAATGTTTTTTTTGGGGGGGGGGGGGGGGCACAAAAACGCGGGGGAAAAAAGTCATTGTTTAGACATTTTGGCTAGATGTATTGTATATGGCTACATTTTTTTTTTGATTATAGACACAATATTCTTTATCTCTTTAAAAAATGCTTTTCAAAAATGTTCCATACCAAGAGGGACTGCTTTTACAAAATGGCTGGGATTGAATGAGTTAAGAAAAAAAAAAGTTGTCTTTTTGAAGTGGAAATATTTTTTGGAGGGAAAAAAAGAGCAAAGACCAAGGCTCATACTAACCATACATATTGTTGAAAATTATATGTTCATAAAAGTTCATAACAAAATAGCAAAGTGGAATGTGCATTCTTTTAATTTTTCAGCGGGGAAAAAGTTAGGACACCTCTGCATCGTATTAAAGTATTGCGAGCACTTTATACACGTGGATTAATATCAGATTAGCCAATTGATAGATTACTGAACTGCTAAAATAATAATAATAATAATATCTGCATCCCTAATAGGATGGATCCAGGCATTAGAAATGTTATGGAAGTACATGAAGTATAGCATATAGTACCATGAGAGGATTTAGTGATGACTAAGAAGAGGATAGTGAGTCATGGGGGTACTACAAAGAATGACATCATTCTGGAGTCATCAACCAGCTCTTTTTGCAGCCTCCTATTCAAAGCCCTCACTGTGCACGATGGGGCCTACTTAGTGCAAATCACGTGACATTGTGCTACTCCACAGGCTAGCTGCACCCAAGTGGAAAATGTATAATGCATGCCGGGGTGGAATCACGGTGTTCTATCCGCCGAGGAGGCCCGATGAAGGCATGCACAGGCAAGGCAATATCACGGCTGCACATTTCACACAGAGCTAACTTGAAAGGTTCTGGCAGCAACCCGGCATTAAAGGGGAAGGGCGGAAGTAACGCCAACGAGGCGGGTACGTCCAACTGGTAGCTATGACAAGGTAAACACAAAGCATCCGCAACTAATGCTTACCAAACCGAACCGTAAGCGCCGGAGCCGACGGGGGACAGGTTCTGGTACCGCTCCGGGACCTCCCACATTGTCTTGTTGAGCTCCTGCCGATAGTAAGTGGGTCTTTCCTTTTGCGACATTCTTGCGTCGGGGGCGGGAGGGGGGGGACTTGTGCACTCTCGTCCCCGTCTAGCACCGCCACAAGACTGGGCTAGAGTCCGTTGAAAACTCGACAAAAACTGCCTCCAGACGCCCGAGGCGCAAAGTGGCCTCCGAAGAAAGTACGTCAATGTTCCGTGCACCCCGTTGGGGGGGGGACTTCCTCTTGTTAAAGCGCCGTGTCAGGTTGGACTAGCTACTGCTGGATTATTCTCCCTTTCTTGCTCTGCTCGGCATGCGGAAACATGAGCGCGTATTTCTCTTGGTCCCAGCGCGCTCCCGGTGCGGAAATCTCGCGAGAACGTCGTCACCATCGCGAAAACAAGGGAGCTCCCCTCGGCTTTGGCGGTGAAGGGGCGGGGATTCTCCCTGTCAATCATCCGTGGTGCTTTTTCCCCCCTTTTTTCTTTTTTTATGAGTTCTTTAGCACAGCTTATCTGGAATGACGTCATTTAAAAAACATGGCTGAGTGGACTCAAACAAGCATTAAAAATATGAATCCACTCGTTTAAAAAGTGTTTTATTACCGTTTAATCCACTTAGTCTCAATCCAGGGTTGTAATGTAGCAAATATTCTGTACAAAAAGAAAACAATAATGTAGCGATTACACTTAAGATCATCGCATTTACTTTTCCACATGAAAATTTTAATATAACATTATCACTTCACACTGTAAATTTATTTTCAAAATGCACAAATATATTTGAATAGATGTTTTGCTGGCTTATAAACTTTTCACATAAATAGGCTTTTCAATGTGTTGATTTATTTTGCATTAAAGATGGAACAGGTTCCCACAAATGTTTGTTTCTTCAATTATGATAAAGTTTTGATACCGCTTGTCCTGTTTAAGACCATGGGTGAGTTAGTGAGTTATTCCAGCTGACTTCAGGCGAGATAACCTGCTGGTTGTCACAGTAAATAGAAGTTTGTACTGTACTATTGAGCACATAACATCTTAAGTGTAACTGTGTCCATCAATTAGTGAAATTATCTTGATATTTGAGAGTGGAACACAAAATCCGGTGTGTTGAGTGGAAATACAAAATGTGACCGTTAGTGAGTGGGCCAGTGACAGTAAGAAACAGTTGATGTTCACAATCACTGCAAATGACTTGAGAAAGAAAAATGCTTCATCACACTTGACATTCACTTTTGTAATTAACTGTGATGACTAAGCCGGTATCAAGATATTTACTTTGAGTGTTGAGAATAATAATAATGCTTCTGATGTCTCATTGCCACTGAACTAATGTTTATGCAACACTGACACATAAAACAGTGGAAACCTTTTATAGGCACTTTTAAAAATGACCTTTTATAAAAACAAACATCGAGACAACTTTGTCTTGCTTGCATTTTACTCCAAATTGCATTGCGCCGCTTCCTTAATAATCTTTCAATGATAGCATGAAACAACCATAAAAACATCATTTTTAGATGGTAATGTAGTTCTATTTTTAGGCATATTTTAACATACGTGTTGGTCCAGTTCTTCGATTCTCTGAATAATTACACACAGAAGGATCTCATATGCAATTAGATAGGCTGAGTTGGGAAAGACCAAGAAAGGTGCAGACCACTTCAAATGCACAAAAAAGGTGCAGAAATATTGGGGAAAAACATGGAAAAAAAGTAAAATAGTGTTAAAATACATCATATATTAAGATTTTTACCCACCATTGAAAGAAGAAATACAGAATAAAGAAAAAAAACGGATTATTTTTCATCTGAGGAAAAGGGATTTCCGGTAAATGTTTACTGTTTGTAAACATCAAAATTAAATTCAAAGTGTTTTGAACTCTATTTCCATACCTTCAGTATAAATAATTACAGTATGTGATCGACGACAAAGCGTGGGAGATGAAAACAGAATGACATCACACGGTGCAGCCACCTCTTTCGTCCGTAATCCTCTGTCATAAAACTATGGGCTGGATTCAAGGTGACCTCATCCGCTGAGGGAAAGGGTGTGTGTGCAACCCAGCCACCAGAAGAGGGCAGCGCCGGCTCCCAAGTAAGTCCGTCAGGCAATGTGACGTCATGGGTCAAATAGTCCACATCCAAGTGTCCCTTAAGGATCGGGCATGACCCTGCCAGGTCCTGCCCCTGCTTGCATTCAATCTAGTCTTGATGAATCATTTCAGAAAGATCAAATAGAAAGCCATGATGAGACAGGATAGCGCTACGGCAACATGGAGCCGTGTCCCAATGACTGCAGCTACAAAGAAAAGGAGAAAGAAGCATTACAGTATGTGCCATTTTGGCGATGCAATACTGCTCACTAGATGTATGTAGTAGAAATGGTAATTAAAGTACTACATGGTGCCTTTGCATTGCACTTGTAAACAAATCATCCAAAGCATATGTCTAGATTCAGATTGTTGTCTGAGGGACATTGAGGATTTCTTACCTTTATAGAAAACTCCCCACACTCCTTTCTTCTCTGACAGCAGCCAGCCGTTGAGGCGGGGAACCTTTTTGAAGTATGCACACGTGCAGACGAAGAGCAGCCCGAACACCAGGATGCCATCGAAGGAGTACACTATGAACAAAGACCAGAACATGACCAGACACAATTTGTAAACATCGTAGTAACACACCGAGGACATCACAGCACCATAGCTTTTAAAGGGGACCAGTTATGCTCATTTTTTTGGCCCTTTGTAGAAAGTAGTGGACTCCTAAAAAACATTCTAGATCTTCCAGAATCTGCACCTATTCTACTGTATTTCTGCGGATGGCGTGCTTCCTGTGAAAACGGCCTGTTTTCATTTATTGCACCGACAGCCCGCCTCCAGGCACACCCACTGTGGTTGGTCACGCTCCCAAGTGCTCACGAGGACTTCCGGATAGCTGCCAAACTCAACTTGAAAGAAGTATAGCATTTGATAACAGTGATTTATCTTTTTAAAATGTGGACACAGCAAGAAAAGAGGTTACTTCAATACATCTCTGAATGGTAAGTAGATTTAGCATTTTAGCTTTAGATTTTCGACAATATTGGTAACGTGTGGTCATTACATGTTTTTTGCGGGATGACCAGTGTTTTAAAAAAAAAAACTCAGGTAGACTCACTGATTGTGGTGGGAAATGTCTATAAGCAACTTCGTACTCGGTCAGTTTGTAATTTAGACCCCGTTCCCTGTATGCACATTCTATATTGCTACACAGACAACTGCTTTAGTTCCCTTACTTAAAATAAACAGTTAGGACACTGATAAATTGTTACTTACTGCATGGGACCTAGTAGACCGGCTAGTCCAGCTACATACTGGCGGCCCATGCTCACAAAACAGTCCAGTGTGAAATGCCGTTGACAGATACAGTTTTTTCTTTTGCTAGTCGGGAACTCCAACCATTTCTGCTTGTTATTTGCCTCCTTTGGAATTGTAATCAAATTTTGCTTTCCCTTACACATAAAGAAACACTTCCTGGGAGACATTGCTAGCACTAAACAGGGAAGCAGAGCTTGGGGGAGGGCAGAGAGCATTTGTGGCCTACAGAGCACACCCATATAAGGAAGCCCGGCCCTCTTTGACATCACAGAGAGCCAGTGAGAAGAGAAATTGAGCATACACAGCCATCCTAAATTTCTTTAAAGGCTCACTTCCAGATGCGCAAACCTTCTAACTACATTCCAACTCCCCTTTAAGGGTTGATTCTCATTTAGTATTTTATTCAATGCTGTAAATCCGTCTCCAAGGGTTTCTATGTGTGTGGTCTACAAAAGCAAATAACTGCCAGGTCAACAATTACTGGGGCAAAGAAACTGCCATTGCTTTATGTAGTTTTTACTAACACACCAAGGTGGAACTAGCTGTATTTAAATTAGCATCAGTCAGCTTTATCTGCCTCTACATGCGCTTTACAATGTTGTTTGTGCTACTGTTGTTTACATTAGCGCATGAGCAGTTTGCTATTTAAGGATAACAACATCGGTTCTGTTACTGCTGTATTGTGCAATGCGAGGGGGTGGTTTGACCCCCTTTAGCATTGCAGTGCAGTGCAAGGCCATAATAAGTGCTAAATTATGATGAGTTATAATACAAGTGGGAATTATTATATCTTACCAGCAGCGTGAATACTTTTACAATGTTATGATCTTGAGACATTAGTCGTGAATGGTCCATCTAACGCAAAATAAAAGAAATTATATTTCTCTTTCGTAGTGGTAAACTAACACTATTACGAACAGCAATAAAGGAACCATCCATTAGCATCTAGCCCGCTGCTCCAAGACCATATTCCACCATGAATTCCGCGTTTAACGAATTCGATGACACCACAAAGTGCAGGCCTTCAATCCGTTTGTTTAACGTTTGCTCTGTGATGCTAGATGAGTTTAGCAGCATTACTTTGGGTATCTAAACTGTGACTGTCACAGGGCCACGTCTACAGCTAACTTGAGGTTAGCTTTCATCAGCTACGGCACCTTGCATCTTCAGAGCTGCTGACATGTAAGGGAAGAAATAAACAACACTCACCATTTGTCATATTCGCAGTTGCTTTTTGTCGATCTTACGTAACTGCTAATGTGTGTCAATCAGAAAGCCATCGTGTGTTTTCAAAGTGCTAAGATAATCACAGCTACTAGCTCCAAGTCACTGGGTTGACATTTCCGGTTCTGATCGTTCTTCTACGGGTTTGTGTTGACTCGGCATCCGCTGCGCTTGACTGCCATCTGCTGGAATGATCTGTAACAGCAGCCTGTGTCGCACATCTTCCATTTAGACGGCGGTGTTGAATATTGCATTTTAATGGGCAGAATTGTACAGAAACCGAATTATAAAAGTTACTTCTTGATTTGAAAATATCAACTTCGGCACGTCATCATGACAATTGGTGACGTCAGTGTTGTTGACGCGTTCTGACTTTGCAGGGGGAAAGATTACAAATGCGAAGAGCTAACCCTTGTAACTCAGTTCTGAGCGGCCATGTTTTAAAAGGCGTGCATGGGTGACGCTCAAAAACGAGCTGGCGGGGTAAAAATGACAAATTCGAGTAGGCGTTTGTTTTCGGGAACGTAGCTGATTTCTGTAAATACAAATTTAGAATTATTAAATATTTGTGTAAAGCACAATGAACGGACCTGCCGACTCTCTCCTGAAATATGATTCCCCGATTTTAATTCCCAAAAGTGCAGATAAAAAAACAGCAAAGGTGAGTTTATTATTATTATTATTATTATTATTATTATTATTATTATTATTATTATTATTATTATTATTATTATTATTATTATTATTATTATTATTATTATTATTATTATTATTATTATCATTATCATTATCATCATCATCATCATTATTATTATTATTATTATTATTATTATTATTATTATTATTATTATTATTCATTCATTTTCTACCGCTTATCCTCATGAGGGTTATCATTATTATTATTATTATTATTATTATTATTATTATTATTATTATTATTATTATTATTATTATTATTATTATTATTATTATTATTATTATTATTATTATTATTATTATTATTATTATTATTATTCATTCATTCATTCATTTTCTACTGCTTATCCTCATGAGGGTTATCATCATTATTATTATTATTAATAATAATTCATTCATTCATTTTCTACCGCTTATCCTCATGAGGGTTATTATTATTATTATTATTATTATTATTATTATTCATTCATTCATTTTCTACTGCTTATCCTCACGAGGGTTATCATTATTATTATTATTATTATTATTATTATTATTATTATTATTATTATTATTATTATTATTATTATTATTATTATTATTATTATTATTATTATTATTCATTCATTCATTCATTCATTTTCTACCGCTTATCCTCATGAGGGTTATCATCATCATCATCATTATTGTTATTATTATTATTAATTCATTCATTTTCTACCGCTTATCCTCATGAGGGTTATCATCATCATTATTATTATTATTATTATTAATTAATTCATTTATTTTCTACCGCTTATCCTCATGAGGGTTATCACCATTATTATTATTATTATTATTATTATTATTATTATTATTATTATTATTATTATTATTATTAAACTAAGCATTATTGTGAAGGAGTAGTTTCCATAGTGTGTGACTGACTGGGCTCCTTTACCTCCAGTTTATCATTCAAACAGCATAGTGGGCCACTATGTACGCCAAATATTTAATCAAGCATTTATGCGGTTATAACGACCTCTGCCTGACCAGAATAAAGCTGTGATTAAAATATAGGACTAACACACTTGTCACGACAGGGCCGTCCCCCGAAAGCCCCCCCGAAGTCACAACCTCACAGAGCCAGTCATCGCAAATCCATTGCAGCCACCCTTAAAGACATCAAGCAGAAAAATGAAGACATCGTTACCTACATGTTTCCACCCAGGTACGATCTTTCACTCCAAAATAAAATTGTGACAAAATGTTCATGTTTCTGTTTATTTTATTTGTCCCTCCCTGCCAGAAAATGGATGGAGGGAAACCAAGAGTGGCTGCAAAGAGTGTGCACCTCGCCGTCTACTCGAGTGGATGTGGTGAACCTCGAGGAGGAACTGGACAGGAAGTTGTCTCAGCTGCGTGCCATGGAGACAGGCATCTGTCCTGCCAGAAGAGAGTTATACACCCAGTGCTTCGGTATGCGCCGTCATTCCACCTCTTCGCTGCCTCCCGTCGTGCAAACGTTACAAGTGCTTTTGTCATTTTGTCTCGTTAGAGGAGCTGATCAGACAAGTGGCCCTCATTTGTGCCGAGAGGGGTATCTTGTTGTTGCGAGTTAGAGATGAGCTCCAAATGACCATTGCTGCATACCAGAAGTTCTATGAAAGCAGCATGGTCTTTGGGATGAGGAAGGCTCTTTATGATGAACAGGAGAAGGCGGCCCTCAAGGAAAAGGTAAAACTCTTGACTAAGACCCTGGAGTTGATATGTCTGAGCGGGACTTGCACCGGGTTTTGGCAATAGATTGTCTCTTGTCTAGATTTCCGATCTGGAGAATATAAAAGAGGAGCTGGTAGAACAACTTCATCATCAAAAAGTTAAATGTGTGGAAATGAAAAAAACGGCAGAGGAAAAAAAACAAGCACAGGAAACCAAGCACACGGAGCAGATTCAGCACCTAAGAAAAAACAACCAGCAGCTCAAGGTGATGCATCAGGATAACATGCTAATAACTATTGTCTTTTAGCATCAGGATAACATGCTAATAATAACTATTGTCTTTTAGCATCAGGATAACATGCTAATAATAACTATTGCCTTTTAGCATCAGGATAACATGCTAATAATAACTATTGTCTTTTAGCATCAGGATAACATGCTAATAATAACTATTGTCTTTTAGCATCAGGATAACATGCTAATAATAACTATTGTCTTTTAGCATCAGGATAACATGCTAAAGATAACTATTGTCTTTTAGCATCAGGATAACATGCTAATAATAACTATTGCCTTTTAGCATCAGGATAACATGCTAATAATAACTATTGTCTTTTAGCATCAGGATAACATGCTAATGATAACTATTGTCTTTTAGCATCAGGATAACATGCTAATAATAACTATTGTCTTTTAGCATCAGGATAACATGCTAATAATAACTATTGTCTTTTAGCATCAGGATAACATGCTAATAATAACTATTGTCTTTTAGCATCAGGATAACATGCTAAAGATAACTATTGTCTTTTAGCATCAGGATAACATGCTAAAGATAACTATTGTCTTTTAGCATCAGGATAACATGCTAATAATAACTATTGTCTTTTAGCATCAGGATAACATGCTAATGATAACTATTGTCTTTTAGCATCAGGATAACATGCTAATAATAACTATTGTCTTTTAGCATCAGGATAACATGCTAATAATAACTATTGTCTTTTAGCATCAGGATAACATGCTAATAATAACTATTGTCTTTTAGCATCAGGATAACATGCTAATAATAACTATTGTCTTTTAACATCAGGATAACATGCTAATAATAACTATTGTCTTTTAGCATCAGGATAACATGCTAATAATAACTATTGTCTTTTAGCATCAGGATAACATGCTAATAATAACTATTGTCTTTTAGCATCAGGATAACATGCTAATAATAACTATTGTCTTTTAGCATCAGGATAACATGCTAATAATAACTATTGTCTTTTAGCATCAGGATAACATGCTAATGATAACGATTGTCTTTTAGCCGCGTGGCCCGTTTTTACATCCCTATTTGTTCTTTGACCTAGATCCAGCTGGAAGGAGCTCTCATAGCAAGGAAGTGACTTCAGCAAAATCTTGAACATGGTTTGCAAGATTCGGATCAACTGTTTTTGGAGCCCCATAAAGTTTTGGCAAAATCCTGGGAAAATTTTGCGAGATCTGAAGAAAGTTTAGTAAAATCCTGAGAAACATTTCACAGATCCCAAGGAATTTTTGGGAAATCCTGAGAAAATTTCGCAAGATCCCAAGAAAGTTTTGTGAAATCATAACCAACTTTTGCAAGATCCCATGAAAGTTTTTCAAAATCCTGAGAAACGTTTGTTAGAGCCACAGAATGTTTTGCAAAATCCTGAGAAAATCTTGCAATATCCTGGGAAATCCTGGAAACCTTTGCCATCCTGCGAAACATTGTGGAGATCCCAAGGAATTTTTGTGAAATCTTAAGAAACATTTGCAAGTTTTACAAAATCCTGAGAAAGTTTTGCAAGATTCTGAGAAACGTTTGTGAGATCCAGAAAGTTTAGCAAAATCTTGAAAATGGTTTGCTAGGATCCAGATAAACTTTTTTAGAGTCCCATGAACTTTTGGCAAGATCCTGAGAAACTTTGATAGCTCACAAGAAAGTTTTGCAAAATCCTGAGAAACCTTTGCAGGAACTCACAAAAGGTCCAAAGTTTTGTCACATCTTCAAAAAGGTTTTGCGAGATCCTGACAAACTTATGTTAGAGCCCCAGATTGTTTTATGAGATCCCAAGAAAAGTGTTACAAAATCCTAAGAAACATCACAAGATCGCAAGAAAGTTCTGTGAAATCCTGAGAAACATTTGTAAAAACCCCAGAAATGTTTGTGAAATCCTGGTAAAGTTTTGCAAGATCCTGAGAAACTTTTGTTTGAGCCCCGGAATGTTTTTCAAGACCATTTATTTCTGGTCCATCCGGGTCAGTCAGTGTTTTGTAACGATGGCGGACAAGCACCCACGGGAGAGCTTTAGAGAATTTTAATTAGCGATCAGGCTAAACTTTAAAAACACGGTGTGTTGTTTACATCTCAGAACCATACACAAATACACTACAGTGTCATATTAAAAAACAATACAAATAAAACAAGGTAAACAATGGCAAATAGATGTTAAATCTCAATATAAAATTGGCTACAAAACACTGACTGATCCAGAAATAGACTTCAAAATGTTCCCAGATATGGCATTATATTTTTATTTATCATTTTTTCCCCCAACATGTTTGACCTTGTACATATTTAAATACGTTGATCATGTTTTTGCTTTTGTATTTCCTTTTGCCAAAGTACCAATTGTTGTTGCATTGTTATCTGTAAGGTGTCCTAAAAGGCGCCTATAAATAAATAAATATATTCTTAGTGTTGTTAGTATAATAGAACATATTAATTCAGTGAAAACAGGAGTCAGTCAATAGCAAGTTTTAATACAGTAATACATCCAGGGAGGTTCACTTTGGACAAAAAGTCAAAAACACAGAAATGTAACCAGTTCCAAAAGTCCCATCTGATGGTCTAAACTAGTGATTCTCAACTGGTTTGACTGCATGACCCAACATCACAGCTCAACAACCCCGATTTCTCACACATCCATCCTTGGTCCACACATGGCGTAACCAGCAAATAGCACAGACAAAAAAAACACGTGAGGTGCATTCAAGGACATGAGGTCATTAATTACATTTTTTTTGCACAGGCGTAGACATGCAACACTGAAAACGGCTGCGTGACCCACTTTTGGCTGCCGACCCACCATTGAGAATCATTAGTCTAAACAGTAGCTCCCATTGTCCGCATGATTGCAAAATACATGTTTTCCAATGCGGCAATCAGTCCTGGAACATTTATATCGATGTTTTTAGCTCCACATGCTTAGTGACATCACACAGCGAGTTGAGCTTGAAGAACACAAAGTAATACAAATCATAAATTGTGGTTAAAAACACAGAATCTGAATTGCAACACTGCACAGAACTGTAAAGTAAACGCAAGCGGATCATATTTGCCGGCACGTGAGAAACAGGAAGTCCTGCTGACAAAACACATTCAGTCATTTTCCCTTTCACATTCTGTGCAATCCCACTTTTGGGAAAACTTGCGTACCATTCATGATAAACAGAACATATAATATCGGTAAATGAAATTCCACTGTGGCTCAATCTATCCCGGCATGACAACCAGTGTGCTTACTGCATAATAAATTAATAAATACAACCGCTTTCACAAATATACAAAATATAACGGCAGATAAAAATATCCTACCAGGCTGCATTAAACCCTTAAAATAAGAAAACGTGTATAAATGCTAGGGATTAGGATTAATAGGAGACAATAAGAGACGTTGCCATCAAAAAGACAAAACGGACATGACAAGGCCAAAAGGTTAAAAAAGGTCACAAGGCAGAAGAAGGCTTGTAATTCAGAGACAAAATGGCTATTTTTGTACAACACCGCGTCATTACATACTTTTGGTACTAGATTAAATACGTGAAACGGGTCTTCTGCAGAGAACCGAAAAAAAGAAACGAGCTCAAATCTGTAGAACATGGGTTAGTGCATCACAGCATATCTTAGCAATTCAATTACCAGACATGCAAATATGCCCCCTAGTGGCTGTGAACGGTATTGGATGGCAACAGAGCTGCGTTTGGGCTCAACTGCACAGTTCAAAATATGAATTTTGATTAATGATTAATGATTAAATCCAAGCTTGACTATTTTAAGTGATCTTGTAGTGTAAACAAAATGAGGAAAAAAAGTATTCCGAAGCGCAAAGGAAAGAGAAATTAAGGAATGCCCTCCTTCCTCTGACAGCACTGTGACGGGGGAACACTCCAGTCGTAAACATACGACAGTCGCAGCTTGACTTCCTCCTTACAGAGCCTCCCCTCCCTCTGCAGCGTCTGGTGCTTCTCCAGCATGTCCTCCAGACTTTGCTTATGCGTCACCAAGTACTTGTTGTTGCAACCGCGGGACTTATACTCGGTGTCAAAACGCGGGTCGTGCGTCCGCCTGACGTCCACCGGCGCCAGCCAGGCGCCTAACGACACGTCCTCGCTCTGCCACATTTTTAAGTACCCCGCGTTGAGATGCACGTATCGTACCAGGTCCGATGACAGGACGTAGCCGCCACCCAGCGCGTACGGAAGGTAGTAGTCACAAAGTTCCCAAGTGCTTTCCCGCCACTTCCCGGCCGCCTTGACTCGTCCTCGACCGGAGAAGAAGCCCCAGTACAAACGAGTGGGTTCCTTTGCCCGCAGCTCCTCCTTAAGGAGATCCAAGCGAGCGAATGTGTCATCATCTGCTTTGAGCACAAACTTGAACGCCACGTTCTGGTCCAGCCAGGAGTACATGTGCAGCAGCTTCATGGTTAAGTTCTCATAAGAATCTTTCAAATCAGGGAGAAGGAGAAGATCCTTGTGTCGTCCTTGTTCTGTGTTCAGGTTCTGAAGGTCTTCATTTGAAAGTCCCTGAGTCCCTACAACAAACGTAGCCAGAACATCAGAGTCCCGCTTGGCCAGCCACGTGCTTCGTATGATACTTCTCCGCTCGGTGTACTTGGGCCCCGTGGTGATGAGGACCACGAGGAATGCAGACAAGTCCTTGGACGAGGAAGAGGATTGGTCGTGAGGTTGTAGACGGGGAAGTAAAGCACTGGCACGGGGGGCTAAGCCTGGTGGATCTGCATGACCCTGCTTCAGTGTTTCTGAGGTACATTTGGCCAAGAAGACGAGAACCACAGCAAAGATGCACACGGTGCAGAGAACCAGGGCGGTCTTGTGGCGGCAGACTAGACGTACCAAATTCATGTTGCTGGAAAACACAGCAGCGGTATGATTATGATGAGAACCTACAAGTAAAACATGTCTTAAGAATATTTTCCAGATTATAGGTCACAGTTTCTTTCATAAAAAACCAAGTGAGACCTGCACAGTTGTCCCTCGTTAATTGATTATGTGAATTTCTGTGAAGTAGGATTGAATGTTCATGAATTTCATGTTAATAAATTAGATAGAAAACCACTTTAGTACTGTCTAAATATGTTTTTCACTATTTTAAACTGATATTTATTAATCTATCTGCACTGTACAGACTGAAATAGAAACTGAAACCAGGAAAATGCAACAAACCACCTGCAGACCCGACATGGCATCTGTAAAGCTGAACTTTATGCTGGACTTCAATAGCAAAATGGAATATCTTGTATGGAAATAATAATTGTGGGACCCAAAATTAACCATTCCAATGTCCCTTTGATGTGTCATGTTTATATTTGAGTGGCGGATCAACGCTGTAGTTTACAGCAGTAATTGTTAGCTAGGCTACATGTACGAATGTCTTACTTTCCGTTCTTCATATACGAGTTACACATAAATCTGCAGCACTAAATGGTGCTAAATGTGTGTGTTGGTTACCTGAACAGAAATGTCTTGCGTGGATATCAGTGGGCCGAGCAGCTATGCCAAAGCTAACGTTGACGTCGGCTACCGAGTGGCAACCCCATGCGCACTCCGCGAACTCCTCCACGAAAAGCAAAAATACACATGGTGCACATTTTTCGTTATTAAAGAGAGAAATTTGCTGAAAGCATCTACGGATGAAGAGCGTTAAAACAAAGTGGTATGAACGCCGACTGACTGTAGTGACACAGACATGGATGTTTTCATTTTTTTCCCCCTAGTAATGCAGGCAGGCTGTGCTGAGAAAACCGGAAACTGAGCCCCCTCCTGCCACCCAAAAAGCGCAAACATTAGGATAAAAATAAAAAATACTTAAAAAAATTATAATAATTTTATATTATTTCGTTTTCTGCATAAGAAGTGTATTTTTAAAATGAAACAGCAAAAGATGAAAGTTTAATTTAAAAAAAATCACGCATGCGCGTTACCCTCGACATGATGCATTCTCGATTCACAATAAAAGCTTGTCACACCGGTATAAACACGTGACAACCTCTTACCTTTTTCAGTGATCGGTTTCATTTATCATCACAATCATTAAATAGTAATTGAGCGTGTCTGCACAAACGGATTTAAATTTTTACAATCGTATTCTAATCAAATGAGTCTATATTTATTTTTAATTTGAAACTAACAGCCGGAAGTCATTCAATTCATAGCCATGATACGGTGTATTTGCTAATGTACACCACTAGCTACAAAATAATGTGTTTGCCGTTGTAAATACCACAATGTATGTCTTTAACCTTAACGTTCTGAACAATAAATTCAATATAAGCTCCTAACTTTACGTTTCGATGCACGGCACGATAGTTGTGTAACGCTACTTCAGTCGTTAGCGGTGAGGGACAGCGACGAGCAATGACTGCTGGAGGGAACAGCCGTCATCCTGGGCCATGTCTGCTGGTGCTCGCCATCTTTCTCCTAATTCTGACTGACTCTGTGGTGGAAACCACCTCTGGACACAATCCCTATCAAATCCTGGGTGTCAGCAGGAGCGCCAGTCAGGCAGAAATCAAAAAAGCATACAAGAATCTTGCCAAAGAATGGTGAGTGAATCATATTTAAACCCCAACTGGGCGACACTGTCTTACAATGTCAAGTGACACCTGCGTGTTATCTCTTTAATAATAATAATAATAATAATCTCTGTAAGTAATCACAGCATGGCTGTATGTATTTCACGCTCATTTTAAGTGTACACTGTTTTTCAGGCATCCGGATAAAAATAAAGACCCCAACGCAGAAGATATGTTCATTAAGATTTCAAAGTCATATGAGGTGGGTCAAATCCAAAAACCAGTGTGTCCCATTCAACTTGATTCACATTTTAATCCAGCCTCTGTTTGACTACTTGAACATTAATTTCTTAGGAAAGGTGACACAAATCAACAAAAACATGTTTGCGTCGGTGTGAGAGGTCTCACTCGCTCACATTTTGTATTTACTGAAATTTGTGAGCGAGTTTAAGAGCTAATATGAAAAATAGTAACACAAAAGTATGCTTGCTGACTGTATTGTTTTAAATAATCGCCCATAGTTCCAAAATTGATATACTTTTCTATCAAATTAGATGTAATTATTGTTGTAGTTGCACTTTGAATTGTTTATCACAAAGAGATTTCTTGTACTTATTATAGCTAAAAATGTAATCAATCGGAAATTAAATGTGATTAATTCGGAGTTAACTCAGAAAAATGCGATTAATTGCGATCAAATATTTGAATCAATTGACAGCCCTAATTTTAAGTAAATTGGACATTTGAAATCATCCATAGGTGAGTGTGAATGGTTGTCTGTCTATATGTGCCCGGTGATTGACGAGCAGGCAGCCCAGGGGTTACCCGCCTCTTGCTGGGATAGGCGTCCATGAGGACAAGCGGCATAGAAAATGGATGGATGAATGGAACAGTCCACCTGACATAACTGCAATGGCACCGTTTGCTTATTTGTCATCCTACATGAACCACAACATAGCTACTACTACTACTACTACTACTAAATAACTCATAAAACATGTACTGTACTAAATTGTATTTTCCTTTGTATGGTATGTGCTCCGTGAGTGACATTCTACTTACATGTGGTCATTGTAAGAGCATTGCTAAAACTACAAACATAAAGGTGCCTACGGCTATTTCATGCTATAGTATATGGAAATAAAATTCACTGCAGTGTCACATTTTAGGCAGAATCTCTGGAATTAAGAGATAATTTTTCAATGCTCCAATGTTGGTGATTAATTTTTGTTTGTTTTTACATGCAGATTTTGTCCAATGAGGAGCGAAGGGCCAATTTTGATCGCTATGGGCAGATGGATGAAAACCAGCCATTTGGCCAGTCCCAGCATCATGGCTTCCGGAGCTTCCGTAATGGTTTCTACTTCGATGAGTCCTTTTTTCATTTCCCCAGGTATTACATTACATGCTCATATTTCTTTAAAATCTATCCATTATATAGTTTATTTGATGATAGAGGAAGAAATCATGTATGATCACACAGTACTCAGAGGTACCGTGGAAGCTAAGATATTGTGAAAGTTATGGTAAATATGAAGAATCAGTTACAGGGTCAAACAGATCATAAAACTTTGATTATCTTTAATGGCAACATTAGAGTTTAGCATGTTAACTGAATCATGCACGTGTGAAAATAAATAACCTCTTGTATAAACAGCTGACTGGAATATATATAGCGTTCCCTCCTGTCATAACCTTAAAAAAAGCTCAATATCCTGTCTCTTGCTCCTTCAGGTCCAGGGATTTTGCAGACAGCAAATACCTGCTTCACCACGCTCAGTTTAACAGCGATGTCCTTCCAGACAGCCACAAAAGGCCCTACCTCATCAAAGTGACCTCGGAGTGGTGCTTTGCGTGCATCCACATCGAGCCTGTGTGGAAGGAGATTGTGCAGGACTTGGAGCCACTGGGTAAGACACATGCAATATCTGCACACATGTAGTAGCATGAACACATCGCAGAATTGCTGCTGTGATTGCTCGCTGCCAGTTATATATTAAAACCAACATCGATCATAAAATAAAACAATACAATAAAATACAAAGACCCAGCTCACATCATGCGTACTCATTTGCGAGTACCTTCATGAACATAATAAAGACAAAAATATGATTAAGAACCTTTGGACCAGGTATAGATCTCTTCTTTCCATTCTATCTATACACTCAATTGTTTTTCCACCAGGTGTGGGCATTGGGATTGTCGATCTGGGTTATGAACGTCGTCTGGCCAACCAACTGGGAGCTCACCGCGCTCCCTCCATCATCGGACTGGTGAACGGCAGAGTGACCTTCTTCCATCAATCCATTGTTCGAGAGTACCTGCGGCAATTCATTGAGGACCTCTTGCCCCAGAAGCTTGTCGAAAAGGTAAAAAAAAAAACAAAAATGAGAGAAAGCTCACAAAGGTAGAGAATGTCCAGAAAGGCTTGCCAACTGACAAAATCTGTCTGGTAAATTGATGGAAATCTTCTGTGATAAAATCCTACCTTAATTAACTATCATAATTAAATTGTATAGAGTTCCATCATTTATCGCAGGGTTAGGTTCCTAACCCTAAATACCCTAACTATGCAACCTAAATAGCCTGCAATAAGTGAAATCCGCAAAGTAGCCAACTTAATTTTTATGCATGTTTACTTGTCAGGACTTTGAAGTATCACATGAGTATACAATGCCCTCTACTGGTAGCAGTTGTAAATGCAATAACACACATAAAACAGAGCACTGATAGACTGCCCCTATACACCACAAGGAAGCAGAACACAATGAGTGTTTATGCGCTGTTAAAAATGAACTGAACCCTGTACTAAAATAGATCAAATATATATCGCCGAGCTGCAAGATGTTTAAGTAGGTAGATAAATTCCCATGGAAAGTGCCAGAGTGCACCAGAAAATGTTATTACTTTCACTGTGGGCACAAAACAAATGTAATGTTGCTCATTGTGTTGTTTTTTTTCAGATTACTGATGACAACTACCAGCAGTTTCTAGGTAGCTGGCATGTTGAAAACAAGCCTAGTGTTCTTTTGTTTGACCAAGTTGCCAACGTTCCTCTCGTCTACAAGGTAAGAAATGCTTTGGATTGGCGCCTCAAGAGGCCTAATATGCTGGGCGCATACATTTTTGTATTATTATTATTATTGTTATTTCATTATTATTCTACAATGTGTTGCAACGGACCTACCAACATGTACACATTTTTGTACACTGCATGCATTTTCTGTTTTAATTACATTTGTACGCTTAGCTGCTCTCCAGGTACAAATGTTGTTGCGTTCTGTTTGTGTCTGAATTTTTTTATTCAACACTCAGAGTTTCTATTTCTATTCTTCTCGTCAGTTAACAGCATTTGCATTCCGAGACTATGTTCATTTTGGCTACGTGGACCAAGGCGACACACACAATATCCAGCTCCTGCGGCAGTTCCACATAAACTCGTACGCCCCCACCATGTTGCTATTCAAAGAAGACACTGAAAATCCAGTGGACATCATCCAGGTACATCCCACAAAGACATGAACACACTCTCTCCTCCTCGGATGTCATATTAGGATGGGAGTATTTTGGACATAATGCAGGCATTTGGTGATTTATTTAGCAACCTGCTTCTTCCTCTGTGTTGTAGGCTAGAGGAATGAAGCGGCAGATCATGGACGAGTTTGTTTCCAACAACAAGTTCCTGCAAGTTCCCCGTTTGGTCAACCAGGAGCTGTTTGACGAGCTGTGCCCCGTTAAGCAATTTCACAGACGAAGGAAGTAAGACTTACTATGTCATTGTATTTTTTAAGGAAGACCTCGAATTGTCCACAGGTATGAATGTGAGTGTGAATGGTTGTTTGTCTATATGTGCCCTGGGATTGGCTGGCCACCAGTCCAGGGTGTAGAAGACAGCTGGGATAGGCTCCAGGACTATATCTTGTTATATATAATATATATATATAATATAATAATATATCTTGTTGTACACCAGTAAGTTTCCCTGCCCCACTTTAAAGAAATGGAACTTCTTCTGCAGATACTGTGTGCTGCTAATCACCAGTGAGGACCAAGCTTTTCTCCCCGGGAATAAGGCCTTCTTGGACTTTGCCACAGCTAATAAAAAGGAGGTGCTGCGGTTTGCATATGTCTACCACAGTCAGCAGCAGCCTCTCTGCCAGGCTCTCCTTCCCAACCAGGTTGTCCTCTCCCCCCAGGTCAGTGACATTTTTTTGCATGCACATATCTTGTAAATATGATCAAAACCTCATCAGACGACAATCTGGCAGGTGTTGATTCTCGAGAGGCGCAGCCCGTCTGGCAAGGTGCTGTACCGTTCTGTAATTGGTGGCTGGAACGGCAGCGAGGAGGAGAAGTACCGCCTCCTTGAGCATCTGGAGCTCGTTCAGAAGGACCCCACGTATCTGACCTCTGACGCCACCCTGCCAGAGCTCAACAACGAAATGGCACCTGTAAGACACGGCAGGCACCGGAATACACCTCTTAACGGATTTTAATAACATGCTTTTTTTTTTTTTTTCCCACCGTCCAGATTTTTCTCATTCAGTGGTTGAATACTGCCTATGATTACATCCTTCAAGTTTATGATGACCTTCTCTACTCCAACTGGTAAGGCAAAACTCTCCTATGAAATCCTTGTGTTGCATTTTTGGGGAAAAAATATTTTTTTGGTTCATCCGTAATGCGTTCCAGTCACCCACAAAAGTTATCATAACATACTTTCATTCATTCATTTTCTACCACTTATCCTCACGTGGGTCGCGGGGGTGCTGGAGCCTATCCCAGCTGTCTTCAGGCAAGAGGCGGGGTCCACCCTGGACACTACCTATGGAGTCGCCAATTAACCTAGCATCTTTTTGGAATGTGGGAGGAAGCCGGAGTAGCCAGAGAAAACCCACTCATGCACGGGGAGAACATGCAAACTCCACACAGAGGGTGGAATTGAACTCGGGTCTCCTAGCTGTGAGGCCAGCGCGCAGCCCACACAACATACATTTTATGGATAATAATTATACTTACTTGTTAAAACATATAAATGACCATTACATATGACTTGTACTTTGATTGAAGCCTAGCCAATATTTGATGGAAGAGCCATGTGGATGCTGCTTCATTCATACTTTACAAACTTCATTTTAAAGATAAATCCCTACTCACTTGAAGTTTATTGTTAAGTTCAGCAGCATCAACAATCATCTTTACACACACAGTATGCTAAGTATGTATCAGTAACATACTGATATAACATATAACGTACATGATGGTGTGTCTTCCCTCAAGGCGAGAGATGATGCCCATCCTGTCGTTGATCTTCTCGGCTCTCTTCATTCTTTTTGGGACTGTCATCATCCAGGCCTTCAGGTGAGAGAGGAACGGTTCTCCTACAGCATTGTGGTTGGTAGCAGGGCTTGTTTATCTTCACCCCGAGGATTTTGTATTATTTTTTTTTTTAGTGAACCAGGTGAGAGTGAACCCCGGAAACAAGTACCAAAGGAGCAACCTCAAACTGAGCAGGATACGTCAAACAGAGCCAATACCTCAAGGTAACTCTTGGGGACAAATGTCAAAACCTAATTAAGTCTGTGGGGAAATTTCTACTTTTCGGATGTTGTTTTGGCGTGGTTGTCGTTTCAATAAAATGACTATTGATCGACCACCTCTTCAAACATTAAATTAAATCTACCAAGAGAACCATCAGTTCATTTCGCCATACGTAGTGAATATTAGCAGGATTAGGCAAAACGTTGAAATTCTTGCCAATCCTCACTCAATAGGAGACGCTCAATTAAACACAAGGTTGCCTCAAATTAACAGTTTGTACGTTCATCCATGACAGTGATGTTTGTCCCAATGTACATAGTAGTAGCCGTCATTTTTTCATTCATTCATTCAATTTCTACCGCTTATCCTCACGAGGGTCGCGGGGGTGCTGGAGCCTATCCCAGCTGTCTTCGGGCAAGAGGCAAGGTCCACCTTTGACTGGTGGCAAGCCAATCACAGGGCACATATACATAGACAAACAACCATTCACACTCACATTCATACCTATGGACAATTTGGAGTCGCCAATTAACCTAGCATGTTTTTGGAATGTGGGCGGAAACCGGAGTACCCGGAGAAAACCCACGCATGCAAACTCCACACAGAGATGGCCGAGGGTGGAATTGAACCCCGGTCTCCGAGCTGTGAGGTCTGTGTGCTAACCACTCGACCGCCGTGCAGCCTGGATTGTCACCCAGAACATGTAAATACACTATGGTAATTCTCCCCTTGTTCATGGACCTTGCAGCCGTCCCCCCAAGAAGGATTTTGTGGAGGTCACAGAGCTGACAGACGTCACGTACATCAGCAACCTGGTCAAGCTGAGGCCCGGCCACATCAACGTGGTACTGGTGCTGACCAATGCATCAAAGAATGCGTTGCTGCGCAAGTTTGCCAAGGAGGTCTTTTCTTTCTCAGGGTAAGTCATGTGACTTTTCAGGGTAAAAACACCCGAGATCCAGTGATATTACGTTATTATATTAGTTTTGCCGCAGCAACACTCCGTTTAAACTTTCAGCTGTTCCATCACATCACGGGCGTGTTCAGACAATTAATTCTTAACCCTTCCGCCGCTACAGAACTCAGACCATACACTTCTCCTTCCTCAATGCCGACAAGCATCGTCATTGGATGCCAACTCTTCTCCACTCGGCCGCGGACACTGCACGCACCCGTTGCCATTCCGACGAGGACGAGGATTCTTCAGACTACACCGGCCATGTCTTGGCGCTTAATGGCTACAAAAAATACTTTTGCCACTTCAGGCCCGTCTTCACAGGAGATGATCCTCGCGACGCCTCGTCCGTCTCAGAGACCTCGTTTTCTGAGAGCAGGAGAACGTCCCGCTCGAGGTCAAGGTCCAGCTCAGACTCTCGATCCCGATCCCATTCCAGAGAAAACGTGACGGGCTCCAAGAGAGGGTCGAGTAGGGCCACAAGCATCGAGGTACACCACAAGTTAGACCGGCTGGGACTGTGGATGGAGAGGCTCATGGAGGGTACTCTGCCCAGGTGGCAGGTCCCTTCCTGGCCTTTCCTCCATGATGCCGACAACCTCGCCACTGTGAGCTGAAGTCGGCGTTGCCACGGTAGCCGTCACCCTTAGTGGTCTTGCTTTCTTATGAAGTTAACTCCAAGTTTTCTTTGTGCCTGTTCAGACCTGGCCTTTGCTGGAAACCTGGGAGCATTTCAAACATTTGGGACGCTTTGATTTGCATGCAACACTATTAAGATGTGTTTGTTTTTGTGGCACACCGGGCACAGGAAGTGAAATAATATCTTAAGACGGCTTCTGTGTGATGGGAATCATACGGGACACATGCTAAAGCCACGTCTGAACAAGCCTTTTGGCGCAAGTAGGTTTCAGCACCGAGTTATTGCGTTTATTGCTCACGAAAAGGCCATCACGGGTCTTAGAACGCTTAATTGTGCATGTTAATGAGCTGTAGTCGAGCGTCTAAACACGTTTAGAGGCAAATGCAAATTCTAACCCGTACGATACCTCTTCATGAATGTCGAAAGGCACAGCTGGAAGGGATTTTAAAAGTAGTTAACCATTTCAAGCCTTAACTGTCAAAGCAGTGAAAGATTTACTTTATTATAAAGCATGGGATAAGAACATCAACCACAAATAAGCGTATAGCTCATTTGCACTGGATACTGTCTTTTTATTCCATAATTAAATAATTAGCTTCTGAAAAAAAAAATAATGATAATTGCATTACACTGTAACTCATGTTTTGTTGTTTATGGCATTTAATGATCTAGTGCTCTTTATAAACTATTTATTAAAATGTGTGCATATTGTTTTGATATGTGTCCTTTATTCTATTATAAACTAATAAATGTTTTCTGTCATGCTCGCTTCAATGTATTAATGCAAATCCAGTAACAAAAATAATTATCAATCAACACTAAAGAATACAGTTCTCATTATGTATACAACAAAATACAAGGTCGGAAGTTGCAGTGGCAAGTTTGTACTATGAAAACTTGAAACTATGAACTATAATTACATTTAAGTTATATTGTAGTTTCAGCACGCATTGGCCATGTCCGGTACTTTCTTCATAGCCAAGTCTTCAGGGCCGAACGAGAGCGGGAGCAGCTGGTTGACGGTCATTTTTCTGTAGGTGCCATCAGGCTTGGAGAGGTAAACGTCCCAGCTGGACCCGAACTGCACAAATGAAAGCAAGCCAATACAAAAACTCAAAAATTCAAACCATGTCCATTGAAATTGATCAATATTTTTGCAAAAGGAACTTTTTTGATTTTTTTTGTACCTCTCTCATGAACTGTCTGCACCCGCCGCATGGAGAAATGAACTGGTCACTCATGTCACTGCAATGGCAGATAAAACATGCAATGATCATGCTAGGGTTCTACAGTATGTTTCTGTCTAAAAGGGAACACGAGGGGGATAGCAGTTAGTTTTATTCCTACCTGGCGATTGCAATGGCCTTGAATGCACAGAAGCCTTCAGACACTGCCTTGGAAATGGCATTCCTCTCTGCACACACTCCCAGGTTATAACATGCATTCTCCACATTGCAGCCTGCAGGGGACACATAGTGAACAGGTATCTTAGTGGTAAGTTCCTATAGATGACATTTATTTTATTTATTTTATATGTGTATAAAAATTACCTACAGTATACTCTCAAAAAGACCTCATAATCTTCCATTGCATGTATTGCTTGACTTGCCAGGAAGTATCTTTACAACTTTTTGGCGCCACCTGAGTGCTGACTGTCCGTCATCATTTTTAACCAATCCGCGTCCATTATTCCAACATTCTCACCCAATCAGCTCCGTTTCTGTCCATATATGTATGTTGGAGCTCAATTCATTAGCCTTATTAGAATGTCACAACATTTCCGTTGTACAAGAGTCAACGCTGCAAGTTACTGTAAGTACTTCCTAAAAGAACGTTGTCGGCAGGATTCGAACCTGCGCGGGGAGACCCCAATGGATTTCTAGTCCATCGCCTTAACCACTCGGCCACGACAACTCGCACTCAACTTTTAGCTATGCTTTCTATCAGCTACGTAGCTAGCTAGCAGTTAGCTAGTGCTATTAGCCTAGCTTCCGGTCATCCGTCTCCAAATGTGACTTGTTAGCACAATTACATTTTCTTTTTAACGAAGGATCCCTATAATTAATGAATTAATCTCACACTAAATGGAAATAAAACGTTTTGCAAATCAAATATTGACATGTGTTCGCTCAACCTGTTCTTTTAAATCACTACTGGTAACAAGCTAGCAGTGTTCTTATATTGGTTGGAAAAAGGTAATTAAAACGGCGCCCGTTTTAATTATTTAATTTTATAAAATAATTCTCTTTTTTTTCCCTGTGTTTAAACTTGGTATTGCCAGAGGACCACAGCTACGTTTTATAATGCAAATATTGACAGATATGAATCTTATCAGGCAAGGTGAGTTTTTTTTCCATCCGTTAATTTTCCATGCCATTAACCTTAACATTAAGGGGTATGCTGGAGTCTATCCCAGCTGAATACTGTATAAGTGCTTTTTTTTCCTGGTCTTGTTCTCCTTTTGGTGCATATTTATTTCCACCTCCCATGGTGAGTTCTTATGTTTGCGCAGGGGTCGGCAACCTTTACTATGGAAAGAGCCATTTTACCCCCTTGCCCACTAAAGAAAACTAGCCTGGAGCCGCAAAACATACGTTTAAAACAACGTTGGAGGGAATTTGGGGGTATCAACGTAGTTCAGATAAGAAAGGACGAGTTGGAGTACTCTTGCTAGTATTGGAGATAAACTTACATACGTAAATGTATGTGTGAACTACTCTAAACTTATTTGTTTATTCTGGCGCCATCAAGTTCCTATGCAGCTGTTTTATTTAATGTCAAATGAACTGAATAGCATCCTGTCTGCTCATCCAATCACCAGTCAGAACTCAGTCAGGATGCATTCATGGTCTCACACAAAGTTGGATTTTTTTAACTCATTACAAAGACGTGCATTTTCCACACTCGGGTGTTAATTATTGCAAATTGAGCCAGAACAAAGAGGCTGAAGAGCCACATGCAGCTCTGGAGCCGCAGGTTGCTGACCCCTGTGTTAGCTTTAGCTTTACCACCTGGCCTTCTTCATTGTTTTGGTACTTTGTATTTTTGTATGTAACGCTATACCAAATATCCTGTGTGAAATGCAAATCCCCACAGAAATGATGAAGTTATTAAAACATACGTACATAAAATCGAAATCACATTGGCATAGTCTTACGGGGCAATCCTGAATAGAAGTTACATCATGGAGATCTTGCGATTGTCTGCTTCGGTGACATCAGCATGTCTGGCTCCACCCTTCCACATGAATGTGTACAAATACAGGCCTCCTCTCACATAAACACCGATTGGTACCGTCTGCACGTGAATAAATAAGAGGAGGCCTTTTGGCCATCTGTGTGCTACTCCATGGGTCTTTGCACTCTCAGCTCTTTGACATCCCCCACCCCCCCAACCATGACTGGCTAAGCTCTGGAGAGGCCAACTCAACACAAACACAACCGTTGATAAAGATTGAAAATCCCCGCCTGTTTAACGCAGGCTGACTGAAAAAGCTGAGCTGAGCTGTATGAATCAAAATATAGCATGCTTGCTAATGTAGCTCATATAGCTATGTAACTGCACAATATTCTATAATTAACCAAAATGCTCTATTTCAATTTACTCCAGGCAGGACTACAGCTTGTACCTGGGCATGCCCATATATTGTATTTTCCGGACTATAAGTCGTACTTTTTTTCATAGATTGGCTGTTCCTGCGACTTATACTCCAGAGCGACTAATAAATGAAAAAAGTGTTTATGTTACATAAACACCGGACACCTTTTCTGTTCATGTTTATTTTTAGTGTAGCTGAATAAGCATTGTGTTAGCATATCTTACACCTATTCAGCCTGTTCTCTATTCTTTTATTGTTACAACTTGCCTTCCAAGAGGACCTAATGTTTTGGTCAAGTAGTTTGGAAAATAAATTACCTGCAAAAAATGCAACTTATACTCCAGTGCAACTTAGACTACCGCTCAAAAGTTCGGGATCATTTGCAAATGTCTATGTTTTCCAAAGAAAAACACATTTTCATGCATTTCACAAACACTTAAAATGAATGAGATGATTTTCAAAGAAGGATGTACATTTTTGCATAGAGGCCTACTATCAACAACTGTCAGTCCTCTGCATCAATCTCCTGGTATGGCTGCTAATCCAAGTTCATCATTTTATAAGGCTAATAGATGATTAGAAAAGCCATCTAAAAATCTAAACCAAAACTAAAATCTCTTACCATGCTGTTAACTCCTCCCTTCAGACAGCAGCACAAACTGGGTCTAACAAGGACAGAAAAACGCTGCGCAAATATCTGAGAGTGTGTAGTTTAAGACAAAGACGCCTCACAGGTCGTCACCTGGCAGCTGCACTAAATAGTAGCCGTCAAACACCAGTGTCAGTATCAACAGTGAAGCGGACACTTCAGGATGCTGGACTTCATGGCAGGACTGCCAAGAAAAAGCCATATCTCAGACTGGCCCAAAAAAATGTCCAAGTGATCCCAAACTTTTGAGCGGTAGTGTATGTACGTTTTTTTCTACCTAATTCTGTATTTTTGCACCTTGTGTGACCGGAGCGACTTATAGTCCAAAAAATACGGTAATCAAGCAGCAGCTAGGAAAAACGAGGTTAGAAAAAAAAACTCTCCCAAACATCTTTCGGGTCTCACTTCCAAATGTGCAAACCTCATTATCTGAAGGTCATTGTCCTGTTGGAAGGTGAACATTTGCCCCAGACTGATGTCCACAACTGACCACATCTGTATGCATTCAACTTATGTTCAATTCAAACATTCCCCCAGTGCACACAGTCTGTATAGTCTGTATGTAAGTGTTGCACAACTCTAATTGTGCTATGTGAGTGTGTGTGTCCATGAGACGTTCCATAACAATATATGACACTGGATGTACTGTTATGAGTTTTTTTTGTGTTCCCACAAGAATCACCTTGTTCATTAGGAGCAAGTGGAAGCACCTGAGGTGCCCCCCCCCAGCTGAAGGTCTAAGTAATCAGCAGGGCTGGGCGGGTATATAAGGAGCATTTGCTGCTCGGTCAACACCATCAGTTGGGTCTCATGGTATTTAGTGAGAATGAGCTGTACTGTGTGGGATTTTGTGTTTTGGCCTTCCCCTTGGAGGGGGGCATAACAGTACAAAGCTAACAGACTGAATCTAAATGCAACATCAATCGCCTATTATTTGTCAAAAAATATTCAAAGACAAGTCGTATTCAGTATTCTGGTCACTAGGCGTCAGTTACATTGAAGAGCAGCCATGGCGTGTCCAACAAGTTAGAGTGAAAAGTTCTCCTCCCATTCTGTGTGGAAGTGGTAGGTTTTGATTAGGGTTGGAAAAACAATGAATAATATGAGTGTCATTTCATGTCTAGGGTGCTCAAAATAATATTTAGAAAGTCATAAGCAGGTTTTGTAAGCATACTTTGTGGAAAATCACCCAGTCAGGTCTGGTACTAATTGATCGCGAGGGATGACTATAATACCTAACGCTGACATGAGCGAAGAGGATTCCTGATGAATCTAAAATGATTCTATTTATGATTGACAGATGATTAATGCTGCAGCAATGTTTTTGCAGCCTTCACTAGAATTGTTCCACTGGTCCGTTTGATGGATAATTCCGTTTCTTTCATGGCTTGATTTCTGTGGGACAGTCTATGGACGGGTGTGGGCCTTCCCAAATCAATCAGTGGAATTCACCATACAATAGAATATCATCATGTCAAGTGTAGCCACATCGACATGATGAAAATCAATGAAAAAATTACAAAAACACTTCCAACAATTTCCGTTATTTTTTTACTTTGCTAGTATGTGGATTTTTGAGGGTTAAAATGAAGATAATCCATTTTAAAAAACAGCTGTAACATAAGTAAATGTACAAAAAGTGAAGATTTTTTTTAAAAAACGTGAAAATAGTAGCGTAGTCAATGTTCTGTTTTGCCTCCATGACCCCTTCCACCCCCACCCTTGAGAGACCAGCTGGTTATTTATTACAGCAGGTCATGGACAGCCATGGACAATGTTTACAGCCTTACACAAGCATTCATCAATCATCATCAAAATCCCAAAACTGATCATGACAAATCATCAGTGGGAATTTCACCCGTATAAACGCAATGATCATATTTAATACGAGCATCAGTTATAAAGACTACCTGTGAATAAGTAGTTGTCCGCAGTCAGAAGAGCCGCTCCCACTCTGAATTTGCTGTACGGGCAATATGCTTGCTTCTTTGCCTCCTGGGAGTGCTGGATCAACTTTGTCACCGTTTCCATGCCAACATCCTCAATGTTCATCAACTGTCCAGTGTATTTGACTCGCTCCATTCTTTCCGTGCCAGTGTCTGGTAGTGAAGCTTTAAATGTGAATGAAACAGTAGGAAGGACGAGCGGGTATGTCACAGCCAATCAGCTGCCGGGATGTCAGCACACCGACCATGCTGTCTTTAGGCAGCAGGTGGTGGTGCTGCTGTTTGTTTTTGATTGTTTGACTTTGAGCCTGATGGGGTTTTTCTTGTCATGACTCAGGACATCATCGGAGAGGACAAGTCTGTAAGGACATAGCTGTTCCGGAATAAGTGTAAAATGTAATATTTGCTTAGAGGTAAAACAAGGACAAGCAGTATAGAAAATGGGTGGATGGACGGGAAAAAGGGTAGCAGTTTTGGTACTGAATCGACTGAAGATGTGGAGCTCGGTTAGTAGAGCACCTGGTTCTTAGTCTGGATGATGTGAGTTAAAATATAGCATTAGCCTCACCAGTGGCGTCATTAGGCCTATTTTAGGGGGGCTTCAGCCCCCATAAAATGCTCTTAAGCTCCCCTAAATAATTTGATATTTTTTATAGATTTTTTTATTGAGTTTTTTTTTTACCAAAAAATCTCTGACAAATTTCATAAATAATTATGATAATAATTTGATCATTTTAATTGATTAAAAAAATATTTTTATTAATTTTTAAAAAGTATTGTTTTTTTTACCAAAAAAACTATTTTTTCATATAATTGGGCCCCCTAAAATGTTCTTAAGCCCCCCTAAAAAATGTGATAATTTTAATTGATTAAAAAATTTTTTTTATTGATTTAAAAAAAATTGTTTTCTTTTTTTTACAAAAAAATCTCTGACAAATTTCATATAATAGGGCAAAAGCAGGCTAATAAGCAAGCCAATAGCCTACTACTACTAGTAATAATAATAAATAATGATGATGATAGTAATAATAATAGGCTAATTAATAATATAATAATGATTATTATATCATTGATCACTGCTTCTTGTTCATTATTTGTTTTGGGTATTTTTTATTTTTTTAATTTTTTTATGTCTACTACATTCATTCATACCCCCCCCCCCTCCTCAGAACCTAGTGACGTGGTGAGACCAGCGATGTTGTTTGGTCTCGAGAGAGTTCCACTGAGGAAAAGACAGGAAGCAGAACTGGAGGTAGCAGAGGTGAGGATGCTGAGGTTCTCATTGGGAGTGACCAGGATGGATAGGATCAGGAACGAGTACATCAGAGACGCCATTACATGTTAGAGTCATGTAAGTAGAGTCTTCTGACATTGCATCATCTAGTTACTATCGTTATTATTTTGTTTTGTGATACTGGATCTCACATTGTCTGATGAAGAAAAAATGCTGCTTGTTCATCACAGCAGTCCCATTAATACTTCTCGATGACCGAGTTGATCCATCCAAGGTAGTTTCTAACCTTGGTGTACACACCAGGGTACTTAGCGTGGGCACAACCGATCCCCCAAGACACAATGCCCTCAAATTTACCTTCACATACCAAGGGTCCTCCCGAGTCACCCTGTAAATGAAAAAAGTGTTGCGTTTGGTGTTTTTTTTTTTTTGCACAGACAATTTGGGTCCTCACCAAGCAGGCGTCTTTCCCGCCCGTCGTAGAACCAGCACATATCATGTTGTCTGTGATCCTGAAGCGGTAGTAGTACCAGCAATTGGGGAAGACGTCCACATCCACTGACCTCAACACCGGCGACAGACGAGCGCTGGGGAGCCAGGTCACCCCCCAACCACTGACTCTACATCTGGTGGCACCATCCAAGGCCTCGGAGTCAGGTTCTGGCAGGGTGGCCGCATCCACCACGGCGTTGATGGTAGCGGGCCGGTCCAGCTGACGCACCAAGAAAATGAGCCTCAGTCAATATGGTGGTATTACTTTAGCTTTTTTGCTTTTTATTTTTATTTAACCTTCAGCATCATGATATCGTGATCAAAGGCCCAGCGTTGGTGCCTGAAATGAGTGACAATCGCTGAAACGCTGAAACTCTGCTCCACGCCCTCCTCTCCCGTCAGGTCGAGTTCACCGAGCACCACCTTAATCATGTGACGTCTAGAAAAAGGAAAAGTAAATATTTTAGCTCTTGAAGGTCATTCAAAGTTGACACAAGCGGTTTAAGCTGCAGTAGCTTACGGCCTCCAGCAGTGGGCGGCAGAGACCACCCACTCCGGGTGTATGAGGGTTCCCCCACAAAAATGGGAGTTGAAGAACTTCAGGGAGGCTTGGTACTTGATGGAATAGGGGGGCACCTCGATGCCTCCAATGATTCTCTGAGCTCCAACACCTGAGAAGAATACATTTATTATCATATCATATTATATCTGCTGCATAAAAAGTACCTTTACTGACAAGCTTTGTACTTTTGGATGATTCTTTGGATGCCTGATGGTCCAAGGGAACTGAGTCTCCAGTTTGCAGGAACGCAAGCAGCAGTGGGATGTGAAACGGTGCTACCAGATTCATTTTTACTAAAAAAAAAAAAAACAAAAAAAAACTCCAAAACAAATCACAGGCAATAATTGATATTAGTGTTGCAGTAAATGCTTTATTTTTAAATTACAAAAAAAGATATGCAAAACAGTAAATATTTGCCACCTTTCACTTTGATTGCTTTTGTACTTTTACTATATTTAAGGACATTTACCCCATCCTGAGATGCAATACAAGAGTAAATGAGTAAATTATGTACATTTACAGTACAGTACAATGCGTGTCCCTAAAATGACTAAATAAATGACTAAATAAGACACATGGCCGCATTTAACCTATGCTAAGGTATCTCACCTTAAAAAGAATTTGCTGAGGAAACCACAGGAAGTCCAAGACGTGCGGCCATGTACTCGTTTGTACGCTTTCCCGTTCCCGGAATGTCAATCCCACAACCTTATATTGCTGTCAATGTCTTTGTTATGATTCCACAATGGTCCAGCGTTCGTGTGAGTGTCACATCATAACTCTTATGACTCACTTTTTATGCTATTTTGTTCTCACAGGCTCTTCCCATTGTCCGGCGGGAGAGAGTTGAAACCCAACAAGGCAGAGAAATGACACTCGGCGGACATATTTGTTAGTCGAAGCCACAACAAAACGTTCCCGACAATAGAGATCTGAAGACCAAGAAAAAGGTTTTGTTTTATGGAGTCTTAAATTGGAGATATTATATTGTTAAAGTGCTAAATCAGCACCACAGTGGTGTGTGTGTGTTTAGTTGGAGGGGTGTGACCATGCACGCACCTTTTATGTTGTTTGTCACATGTCCCCTGGTGTAAACGCATTGGGGGGTTTTTCCACAGTAAGTTGCTTCACGTGGGAATATGTGCTTTGTGGAAGTTAGCATCCATACAGCGTACACCCCTCCCCCCCCGGGAATTATTTACACTGTGAAGGGGAGGTAAGGTGATCCCAGGCTCCTCATGGCTCCCTCAGGTGCAACACTGAGATGACAAACAGAAGGTTCCACATGGGCTGGGGTGGGGTGTGGGGGGCAACCACAGAACCACAATATTTGTTGTTGTTGTTGGTTGACATCGACATAGTGGACTCAAATTGTGTATAAAAGATATTCTTCTTCCAAATGAAAGTTGTTTGCTCTAGAGAGACTTCCACTGAGGAAAAGACAGGAAGCAGAACTGGAGGTAGCAGAGATGAGGATGCTGATGTTCTCATTGGGAGTGACCAGGATGGATAGGATCAGGAACGAGTACATCAGAGACGCCATTACATGTTAGAGTCATGTAAGTAGAGTCTTCTGACATTGGACGTTGACATTGAATTTTGCTTTTTTTTGGCCAATTACAAGTAACGTCCCTCTGATGTACTGCTTCCTGATCCTATCCATCAGGAAGAAGTACATCAGAGGGACTCTTACTGGGAGTGAGCAGGATGGATAGAAAGAAGAAGAACAAGACTCCTATCCATCCTGGTCACTCCCAATGAGAGTGACCAGGATGGATAGGATCAGGAAGGAGTACATCAGAGGGACATTACATGTTTGAGATAAAGTCAGAGAGGCCAGACAAAGAAGCCCAAAGAGAAAGAAGAAGAAGAACAAGAACCCAGCTTCTTTGGTTCCTGATCCTATCCATCCCGGTCACTTTCATTGGGAGTGACCAGGATGGATAGGATCAGGAAGGAGTACATCAGAGGGACATTACATGTTAGAGATAAAGTCAGAGAGGCCAGACGAAGAAGCCCAAAGAGAAAGAAGAAGAAGAACAAGACTCCAGCTTCTTTGGTTCCTGATCCTATCCATCCTGGTCCCTCTCATTGGGAGTGACCAGGATGGATAGGATCAGGAAGGAGTACATCAGAGGGACATTACATGTTAGAGATAAAGAAGAAGAAGACTCCAGCTTATTTGAATGAATAGATTGACTGATGGTCTTGTGTTTGACTTTGATTCCTTGACGGTGGAAACGGTTCTCCGTGTCCATACGGTATGTACCCGGTGTTTGACCGGCGGCTGGACCAGGGTGTAGTCCACCTTGTGGCCAAAGTTAGCTGGAATAGACTCCAGCTCGTCCGTGACCCTAAGCAGATGAAAATGGATGATAGTAAAAAGTAAAGTTCTAGTACCACTAGACTAGTAACTACTGTTGTCCACAATAGTGGACACACAAGTCCACAAGGAGGCCAGATGTCACATCCTGGTCCAGTACCGCCTCCTGCTGGCCGGGTCTCGCCACAGAATCCTGTGATGCGGTGGGGGCTCTACTCCACATCACAACACCATTTGAGTCCTGCGGAGTGGGAGCATCCATCGGGTGGTCTCGTCTTGGTCTTTTTTCCAGCAGAGAACCCCCCTCTGAGCGGCTCCCTCGCCAGGTCTCCCCGGAATCCGCGTTTTGCATCGCTCCTCAATTTGCATCTCTGCCTCACATTTGCGGCGCCAGGGAGTCCAAACTGTGGGCGCAGCCAACACGGATCCGGGTCTCCAAACCGATACGCCTTTGAGGACGCACCAGAAAATAGGAATTTTCAATAATGTTGAACCTAATCTGCAGGAGTGGATGATTTGAGGACATTTGCTGTTATTTCCAAGACATACATGTTGTGGCAAAACAACAAAGGGCTTGTGTGCAGATTGGCGTTTTTCGCTGCATCCTTTTTCTGCTTTTTCTTCAAATAGTTCACCGGAGACGACGTCCTCACGCCTGGCGAGGACCTCCACCTTTTTAGTGCGCCTTCGTATTCCCCAAAGCCGCGTCTGGAGATGTCGGAAGTGCTGCCTTTCAACGAAGACAAAATGAGTCATTATGGAAATGAGGGCGAGGAGGGACACCTTTCCTTCACTTGTCGCCTTCAAGACACCAACAACTTCTTTAACGGCTCGCAGAATAAACGTCCACCCAAGCTGGGGCAAATAGGCCGGAGCAAACGGGGTAAATTGGGTGAAATACCCTTGTGTTGTGTTGTGTTGTGTTGTGTTGTGTTGTGTTGTGTTGACTGCGCCACTATAGGAACCCTGCGTATGTGTGTGTGTGTGATTGCATGTTCTGCAATTGTGGCTTTTTGACCTCCTTTTTTGCAATGCAACATAACTTGTGTCATTGAATGCATCACATGCAAAAATGTTCACTTGCATGATAAAAATATTCTGTGTTACTGATGCTTCCTGAACACAACACTGACATGCATGCATGAGAGTCATGCGTGTAGTGTGTTATTTTTTATGTATATCCTGCCCCCCTCCCCATATGATGCATGCTGCATTTTTAATTAATACACATGCATAATTATTATATGTCATTCATTGATTGATTGATTCGTTAAAATAGTCTTGAGCTTGAATTTGTCCTCTTCATTAACTCCTTCTGTCACCCACAGTTGTGATCGAGGATGAAACCGGTGATGACGATGCACTGAAAAATGTAACAGAGAAGACCCAGCCGGATGCTTAGAACCCCCCCACCCCCACCCCCCCTTCTCTTTTCTTGAAAAGACACTTGAGATTTTTGTTAAATGGCGATATTTACCTGTTTTAATCCAAAGACATTGTATATAAGCACTTTGTTTCAAGTGGCAGCAAGCAAGCAGCACTTCCACACACCCTTCTCTCCAAGGCAGTCATGGCCATCTGGGTGACACACACACACACACACACACAAAGGAGACCCCCGGGTGGACCCCCCACCAGTTTTTGCCATAAATCAAATAAGAGTAATGGAGTGTCGGGGGTACAAATGGAGCAAAGTGACCAATCAGGGAGAGGATGCAGAAATGAATTGAACATAAAAATAAAAGCACACATTTTGTGATAACAGTTTGTACATAAGAAAAGGCGCTGTTATTTTCTTGCACAAATTTGTTATTTATTTGTATTTATTTCAGTAATTTTTGCAGTGAATTTTCAGCCTGTTGAGAGAATTTTTTTTTTCAAGCTAATTCTCGATGTTGCCTGTTTTTGTTATCATAATTTCATTATTCATTTCTAATATGAGTTCGGTGATACTTGGCTGTACACACTGTATTGATAAACTATTTATATTACATTGTGCATTATCGTGTGTGTGTGCCAAACCTTATAAGGGATAAGCTATCCAGCGCCGGAAAACTTGTGTTTTTTTTTGTTTTTTTTGGTTGTGCGTTTACTCCTAAAGGTGGTTTGTTGGTTTTTTTTAGGGCTAACACAACAAATAACAACTCATGCATGGCTAATTAAAAAAATCATGCATGCCCAGCAACGGAAGCTCTGAAACTTGTGTACTCTTGAAGCACCTCGTGAAACAGCTTTGAATGACCAACCTCAAGCAGCAGTCTTAATACCGTACTGTACCATTCACGCGTATTTGTACAGTGGCCTGATATCTTGTAATAAAGGCTGTATCAAAGTACTATTTACTGCTTATGACGAATGATGACGTGGATTTTTTTTTTTGTTTTTTTAAATGTTTACAAGTGTAGCAAAAAACACAGAAGTCTAGTTTTGTATGAGGAGGTTGAACACAATACGAGTGTAGCTGGGCGGATTTTTCCGATGTGTTCCTTGTACAGTTGATAACAGATTGTTGCGATACCTGGCTGCCGAGGCGGGTAAAGTCAGGATTTTTTCCACTGTGAGAAAGTAGCATCCCATTCATCGGAAAGATTGGAAGTTGTCGGGAATGGGATCAAAATAAACAATAAAATACTTCAAAAATGTTGTTTGTTTTGACTTCCAATAAAAAATTCCAATAAATCTCATCTTGTAGAGTATTCCTTTAAGTTCATGGTCACGGGGATGCAAACGGTGCTGGGTGGGGTGGAGAAAGGGGGGTGGGAAGCACCCAGGCATGAGCAACACTGATGAGACGTGACATTTCCGACTCTAAATGATTCATGTTGTGTGACCTGCCTGTGTCGGCGTGCCGCATCTTCAACCGGGACCGCCGGGATGTTCATACATGCAGGGAATGCAAACACACGCAACTGCGGGCCAGACTAACATATTGCTCGTCTCTCCTCCTCCTCTGCTGTCTTGACAGACATGAAAGGGGCTGCCTGGGCTGGGTGCCATGGTAACAGATGCACCTTGCGTTCAATAGGATGCTGCGGTGGGTTTGCTTGCCGACTGGTTTATCCCTCGGCTTCGGCTTGATAACCATCGCTATCCGTAATGGAATGTTCCCGTTTTCTTTAATCTCCCAAACCCTCCGGTTGACTGTGTGGCGTGACCACATTATCCTTCCTCCAAGACAGCAGTCAACCATGACAATGCACGGCGATGCCGACTGTAACAACAGCCCGTCCCCTCATGCGGAATGACACGGGAAATGCTTTATTAGCTTCACTGAGGTCAATTCTATCCCCGGGAATGTTGCAGTCAAATGATGGGTCGGAAAGAAGTTGAACCATCACACAATAAAACCACAACATTTCCAATGTTGATCCAGCTTAACCTGTTTGGGGTCAAGGGTGAGCTGGAACCTATCCCACACACCCATGGACATGTTGGACTATCCCATGACCCTGACATGGATGTATCTGGGATGTGGGAGGAAGTAGCGGTAACTGGAGTAAACCCACAAAGAAGTTTGAGCCCAGCATCACTTTGTTTTCACCAATCTCATTTAATCATATTGTCAAATATTTACTCATACTGTATGCCAACCTATACACTGTAGTGTAAATATACAGTGTGCATACTTTTAATGAGAATGTTATGTTATTGAATACCTTGTTCTTTCATACATTTGTTGCAACAAATGGCAACAATATTGGCAACAATATACAGTAATGGGAATAACGAATAACGCCGTTACTTTTTTCAGTAACTGGTAATCTACAAAACTAATTACTTTTACTGTCAGCATAACGCCATTACAGCCCGTTATTGCTCGTTACTGCAAATATATCACCGACTTCGTAACTAATTTGCAACGCAGTGAGATTGTTGCAGAATGACAAGGGAGGGGTGGGATAACCACAGAAGCAATGATGATTGGCTCAGGTTTTAGTAAAATTGTGTCTTCAGCCAATCAGAGAACTGGAGTGGGCGGGTGTTTACAGCACATAACCAATGAGAATTGGCTAAGGTGTGGCAAAATTGCGTTGCCAGCCTATCAGAGAACTTAGGTGGCCGGGTGTTTACAGCATATAAGCAAATGAGAATTGGCTAAGGTTTAGCAAGATTGCGTTTTCAGCCTATCAGAGAGCTTGAGTGGGCGGGTGTTTAGAGCACATAAGCAACGAGGATTGGCTAAGGTGTAGTAAGTTGCGTTTTCATCCAATCAGAGAACTTGAGTGGGCGGGTGTTTACAGCGTTAGCCAAATGGAAGTACAGACACTACTTTAACCTCGTTGATGTCAAAGATAAAATGTACATTATGTCCCTGAAAACAAACAAAACAAACACGTCTTGTGTGAGCAACTCAAACCCACAGAAACACCCGTCGACTGGGGGAACTGGAGAAACTCAGTTCGTAACTCAATTACTGAACTGTTTTTGATGAATGGGTATAGTCGTACAAATAAAGTTGCAGATTCAACCAATTACTATTCAAACCTAAGCATCATTGTTGTTGTGCTGGGCAACCTTAAAGTTCCATCCTAGACCGGCTCCTGGGCTCCTGGTTCTGAAGTGAAATTAGTCCGGGAGACCATCTCGGCTGAAGGAGTCTCACAATTACACTCCACACTGAATAGATTCTTAATTACTTCCACTGGAGTCATCATGTCAGTGAGGTTTGTATTAAATAAAAGCTTCCACATTCTTATAGTGTGGAAGAGTGGCTCCGAAGGACTTTGGTGAGAGTCAGAGTACGGATAAGAGGATGATAGGAAGATGGCAAGATGAGGAGATAAAAATACATCTTATGTTGGCTACGGGCTGCACGGTGGACGAGTGGTTAGCGCGCAGGCCACACAGCTAGGAGACCCGAGTTCGATTCCACCCTCGGATGCATGCGTGCGTTTCCTCCCCAATTCCAAAAACATGCTAGGTTAATTAGCCACTCCAAATTGTCCATAGGTATGAATGTGAGTGTGAATGGTTGTTTGTCTATATGTGCCCTGTGATTGGCTGGCCACCAGTCCAGGGTGGACCCCGCCTCTCGCCCCGAAGACAGCTGGGATAGGCTCCCGCACCCCCGCGATCCTTGTTAGGATAAGTGGTAGAAAATGAATGAACGAATGAATGAATGATTCGGCAGGCAACCGGTCCAGGGTGTACCTTACCTCTCGCCTGAAGTCAGCTGGGATAGGCTCCAGCATACCCCTCGAGCCTAGTTGCCGACTCCAAATTGTCCATAGGTATGAATGTGAGTGTGAATGGTTGTTTGTCTATATGTGCCCTGGGATTGGCTGGCCACCAGTCCAGGGTGGACCCCGCCTCTCGCCCTGAAGACAGCTGGGATAGGCTCCAGCACCCCTGCGATCCTTGTTAGGATAAGTGGTAGAAAATGAATGAACGAATGAATGAATGATTCGGGAGGCGACCGGTCCAGGGTGTACCTTGCCTCTCGCCTGAAGTCAGCTGGGATAGGCTCCAGCATACCCCCTCGAGCCTAGTGAGGATAGTTGCCGACTCCAAATTGTCCATAGGTATGAATGTGAGTGTGAATGGTTGTTTGTCTATATGTGCCCTGTGATTGGCTGGCCACCAGTCCAGGGTGGACCCCGCCTCTCGCCTGAAGAGAGCTGGGATAGGCTCCAGCACCCCCAAGACCCTCATGAGGATAAGCGGTAGAAAATGAATGAATGAATGAACGATTCGGCAGGTGACCAGTCCAGGGTGTACCTCGCCTTTCGCCCGAAGACAGCTGGGATAGGCTCCAGCACAGCCACGACCCTTGTGAGAATAGGAATGAATGTTGGCCGTGACTGAGAATCCCACAGCGGCTTCAACCATGTTGTTGTCGTCGTGGAAGAAACCGCCATCTAACCTCGTCGCCACTTGATGTGACCTTTCTTCCATAAGCTGGGGGCAAACACCCACGTTGACCTCCTGGCCTGAGGCAGACACTCTCCGGAAACAGCACCTCCTTCTTGGTGTGAACTAGGAGGCTTAAGATAGACGGAATGTGCTCGGCATGCACACGGAAGAGCCGTCTTTGTTTCTGTGCATGGATGTAGGTTCATGTACGGTGTATGTACATGTGTATGTACATGTGTATGTACATGTGTATGTACATGTGTATGTACGGCGTATGTGTGGTATAGACTCAATTGGCATTGGGATCAGGTATTCCCCTGCTGACTGAGCCTCTCTTGGTAATTCACAAGGACGACCTCTGACAATATAAAAAAAATCCTGGTAGGAAAGTCAAATAAAGCATTCTGTGTTTTATTTAGGAAGCAAACACATGCTAAGTCTGTTAAAGCCACTTTGCTTGCAGCTAAATTAACATGATTGGAGATGACCTCAATCTTTCACTATTTGTTTTGTTTTGTGTACTGGTTCACCAAGAAGGTAGTCCAGAGTCCAAGTTCAGTAGATGGGATTGTCGGGATAAAGCGGCGCCGATATGGAATCGCATGAAAAGAACAAACATGGCGCATTAACGTTAAACACTCTTTCTGTAAAAAAAAAGAGACGTGAAGAGAGCAGGAAGTACGGCGAGGCAGATTGGGAGAGCAGCCTGAGAGGGAGATGAGGAGATAAGCGGCATGCAGGGAAGTACGGAAAAGAGAGGGATAAACAAAATAAGAGAGGAGGAGAGCGAGAGAGAGAGTCTCAATACGATAAAATGAATGCCAGGGAGAAACAGTTCAGACCCACCAGATGGTTTCTATAGCAACCACATCCCCAGTCTCTCGCTCTCTCCTTTTCTGCCTAGTTGCTCCGTTGCTGCTTCACGTCCGTGCTGGGAAAGCAACGGCTGAGATATACGTACGTCGCTTCGTTTGGTGCAGTGTTATTTGAAAAACCTAACGACACGACTAGTCTCGTGTACATTTATGAGTATCATCACGTTCCTGGTTTACAGCGTTGTACACGGGCACTGCATCATTTAACACAACATATTCCCTTAAACAAGGCGTCCAAAATATAATAGAAGCAGCTAAATATTATTGGGGTCTGGGGGTCATGGGGAGTTCAATGGAATGGCACCAATTAGAGAGACATGCACTATAATGACTATAATGTTTTTGCACCCCATCAATTTAATAGAAACACGGTAATCTACTAGTAATACTAAGTATGACAGGGAGGTGTTTTGCATAGTGTGCGTTACTGTAGAGATACAGTACACGCTTTAGGTATCATGTGTATTCATTTAGCAACATGCGGATAAAACGTATTGACAAAGTATTATGAAGCCGGCATCAAACAGGCACACTAGTGGGGAATATCCAAAGTGGAATAGAACTCCTGCTTCCCCCGAGCTAATCTCATGCTGGAAGATCATTTTCAAAACAAAATGCTGCACTATTTCTTTATGGCAGAGTGGGTCTCAACAGAGCCCCCGGGGGCAGGATGGCATGTAACTGTGTACGCGTGCCTTGTGAATAAAAGATGTTGACCCAGATGGAAATACGCCATTGGTCATTTCATTTGTCCTACATGTGTGACTGGCCTGGGCCCAAAATCAAAACATGACGGAGAGTTCAGCTGATTAGCGCTGGGAGATACATAACGACTACATGTAAACATCTTTTTTTGCTAATTGGCAAGACAGCAAGTAGGAAATACAACGAAGACTGAATACTTTATAGCACATACGTGTCCACCTTCTCTGATTGTTTACATACTTCCTGTATACGTACTTTATCCTACATACCGGTTTTCCCTGTGAAAGGTTTGGATAATGGAGGAGACTATAGAAGCACATTAGCCTGCACTCGGCCTGTGCCGATACTACGAGCCCACGCATCCTTACTCCTCCTCTTCCTCTTCCTTGTTCATTAGCTCGTCCGGGTGTCTCCATGATGAAAGACTGTACTGGTCCTTTACAGGCTCTATACAGTAGAACCGTACATGTTTGGCAGTATTCACTATAATGGAGAGCAGCTAACGTAGCTAACTGAGTGGTCATCTGATTTGGGTGGAACTCCTTCGTAAATAGTAAACAATTCATGAAATGTTCCAAGAAATTCATATATTGCATCCGTGGTATTACAGCATAAAATCATTTGTTGTGCATGGGATCTGTCCATATTAGCCGAGTGTTGGTAAGAGAAATATTTAGCTTTTCTGACCTAAGATGTTGTTATAATATTATATATTGCACATTTGGAATTGAGCCCTGGAAAAAGTACTGGATGGCTCTGCAAACTCGATTTTACAGAGTTTTTTTTCTAACACTGCTTTCCACTGAGCTGCGCGGTGGTCAAGTGGTTAGCGCGCAGGCCACACAGCTAGGAGACCAGGGTTCGATTCCACCCTCTGTCATTTCTGTGTGGAGTTTGCATGTTCTCCCCCATTCCAAAAACATGCTAGGTTAATTAGCCACTCCAAATTGTCCATAGGTATGAATGTGAGTGTGAATGGTTGTTTGTCTATATGTGCCCTGTGACTAGCACAGCTGGTGTAGGCTCCAGCACCCTCATGACACTCGTGAGTATAAGCGGCAGAAAATGAATGAATTAATTACTGTACTTTTCTTTTACTTACTTGTACTTGTCTATATGTGCCCTGTGATTGGCACAGCTGGGGTAGGCTCCAGCACCCTCATGACACTCGTGAGTATAAGCGGCAGAAAATGAATGAATGAATGAATGCACTTTTCTTTTACTTACTTTTACTTGTTTATATGTGCCCTGTGATTGGCACAGCTGGGGTAGGCTCCAGCACCCTCATGACACTCGTGAGTATAAGCGGCAGAAAATGAATGAATTAATTACTGTACTTTTCTTTTACTTACTTTTACTTGTCTATATGTGCCCTGTGATTGGCACAGCTGGGGTAGGCTCCAGCACCCTCATGACCCTCGTGAGGATAAGGCGGTAGAAAATAAATGAAGGAATGAATGCACTTTTCTTTTACTTACTTTTACTTGTTTATATGTGCCCTGTGATTGGCACAGCTGGGGTAGGCTCCAGCACCCTCATGACACTCGTGAGTATAAGCGGCAGAAAATGAATGAATTAATTACTGTACTTTTCTTTTACTTACTTGTACTTGTCTATATGTGCCCTGTGATTGGCACAGCTGGGGTAGGCTCCAGCACCCTCATGACACTCGTGAGTATAAGCGGCAGAAAATGAATGAATTAATTACTGTACTTTTCTTTTACTTACTTTTACTTGTCTATATGTGCCCTGTGATTGGCACAGCTGGGGTAGGCTCCAGCACCCTCATGACCCTCGTGAGGATAAGGCGATAGAAAATAAATGAATGAATGAATGTACTTTTCTTTTACTTACTTTTACTTGTTTATATGTGCCCTGTGATTGGCACAGCTGGTGTAGGCTCCAGCACCCTCATGACCCTCGTGAGGATAAGGTGATAGAAAATAAATGAATGAATGAATGCACTTTTCTTTTACTTACTTTTACTTGTCTATATGTGCCCTGTGATTAGCACAGCTGGGGTAGGCTCCAGCACCCTCGTGACCCTCGTGGGGATAAGCGGTAGAAACTGAATGAATGAATGACGTTCCACTGATGTGCGATTCGGACTTCCTTAGATAGGCTCCAGACGCAGATATAGTAAGGAAGTCTGGAAGTCCTCGGGAGCGCTTGGGTGTGTGGCCTTTCAAAGCGGAGTGGGCATGCCTGGAGTTGGGCCGTGGGGGGAATAAATTCAATGGACCGTTTGGGTGGGAAGCAGCAAATCGATGGAAACGCTACAGAAAGAGGTGCAGAATCCGGAAGATCTAGAAAGCTCTTGGTGCAGGGTCGACCCACAGTGAGTGTTTTTAGCATTTGCTTCCAAAATCTCTGAAGTTTCCAACATCAGTTTCAGAAGTAAGCTTAAAACTTGTGTTAGTTTTTATAAATGTAGTTAAACTTTGTGTTTAATTGTTGCTGAGCAACAATTAAACAGGAGAAGCCAGAGATCAAACATCCAGCTAAGCGTGCTAGATGGTCTCCTAAGCCACCGTCACCTGTGGACATTTATTATACATGCGTTCCCAAAGACATAAAATATAAGAAGCATTTTAGCTGCTGCGTCGGAGGCATTACACAATCCACAAATCCACGGTGGATCCATGCCACATGTCACCAGTGGATCATGAGGGACCAACCATAGTCCATATCTCTCAGGGTCTTTGAGCATGGATGAGCTGAGGGTGTTTTGTATCAACATTGTACTGAGCTCCTCTACATTATTCATATGCAATTTGACTGCCTGGCATCAATAAATTATTAAGGAATTGAAAATTGTTCAGCCGCCGCTCGACAGCCTCGGAGCTCTTTGGCGCTGATAAGATGAATGAGCACGGCCGATTGGTGATCATCAATGGGAGTCCACTCCAAACGGCGCTGAGCAAATGGAAAGTCCGCCTCCTCCTGCTTGGAAATTCCTGAAAAGGGGCTCGAGGCTGTTTTGCCCCGACTGCGTGTTACGCAACAATACAGCTGTTTCATCAGTGAATTGGTTGGCTTCGGCGAGAGAAAGGAAGGATCCAGATGCTCGTCCTATGGACGACCTTGGGATACATGCCCCCACTTTCCCAATGCACAGCACCTACTTGGCTCAGAACGACTCTACTCGATATAGGGTGTTTCGCTCTCCAGATCTAGATCTGCTGATGCGGCAAAAATATGATGCTGGAGTGATACGGTCCACAGTCTCTTTTTCTGCCCTCAGTCTCCTCTTGGATATGAATTCATCTCCTTACACTGTCCAACTTTTTGAGAAGTTTATGTGCATTGCAGGAGATCGGGAAGACCTGGGTTCGATTCTCTGCTTTGCATGTTCTCCCCGTGAGTGCGTGGGTGGGTTTTCTCCAGGTACTATGGTTCTCCGGTTCCCCAGTTCTCCGGTTCTCCGGTTCTCCAGTTCTCCGGTTCTCCGGTTCTCCGGGTTCTCCACATTCCAAAAACATGCTAGGTTAATTGGCGACTCCAATTTGTCCATAGGTATGAATGTGAGTTACCCCGCCTCTCGTCTGTAATCAGCTGGGATAGGCTCCAGCATACTCCGCAACCCTAGTGAGGATAAGCGGCATAGAAAATGTATGGATTAATCTTAGAGGTTGACTCAGTCTTATTGAGTATTTTTTGTTAATTTTTGTGTTTATGCATATTTACTCACAATCAATACCAAAATAACTTGATTCTATCGGAATAAAGTCTAAATCAGGGGTCTCAAACTCAATTTACTTGGGGGCCACTGGAGCTAGGGTCTGGGCGAGGCTGGGCCGCATCAGGTTTTCCAAAAAAAACAAAAAAAAACGCATTTATTAAAAACAGAAAAATGAATAAACTTTGCTTTGGTTTCGATTTTCTACAATAAAAGCTCTGATAAAACATTCCACTGTTCTCAAATATCTTCATTTTTATTTTTCTACACAAAATAAGATGAAAAACAAATAAACAAATCAATAATAAAGAAAATCAGTAATAAAAAAATACTAGAGAGCTAAACTAGAGAGCTAGCGACCTAAACGGTAGCCTTCAAGTTATTTCCTTTTAACTTAAATAGCCAAAAACTTACCACTTCCACACGGATAGGGAGGATAACTATGAACAGTTATTTAACCTTTAACATGAACATGAACATTAAAAAGCATTATGGAGCGTGATGCTTGATCAGACCGCCTGTGTTTTTCATAAATGAATAAATCAATACACTAATAACGTCATGCCATTGACTGAATATGTTAACCTTTAATATTTGGTTCCAGATATAAACCTGTAATAGAAAAGCAGGGCGGAGACGCTGCATGGCCGCTTCATCCCCATTGAAATTCCAATGTGATGTCCACTCTGCACCAGCAGCCCCTGTGGCTACAAGCCTCAGGAATACCAACCAGCTTGCACTCATGCAATCTCACGCTCCGACTCTACCGACTCTCTCCGACGCTTGCACTTACTCACAACACAACTGACGCACAAAGTGCCGAAAGTAGCGACTGAGACCTCACAAATCCAAACATGGAATACGTTCAGGCACTTATTTGATGACCTGTGACCTCTTCTTATCATTCAAAATAATCAAGTTGAAAACGTCCATGTTGGTTTTATACAGTTTATGTTCAACCAAAGTAAGCTATTACTATTCTATCTATGGCAGGGGTCTCAAACACACGGCCCGTGGGCCAAATGTGGCCCGCAGGACACTAGTTTGAGGCCCCCGCCTTGATATGAAAGATTAATGTTTGGTATGGATGCTGTATGGTATCATGTACCCAGAAAAAAGTATTAAGTTTGATTCATGTTCATGTTAAAGGTTAAATAACTGTTAATAGTTATCCTCCCTATCCGTGTGGAAGTGGTAAAGTTTTTGGCTATTTAAGTTGAAAGGAAATAACTTGGAGGCTACCGTTTCGGTCGCTAGCTCTCTAGTTTGCGAGTTAGCATGTGTCTCAAGACCCTGCAGTTGCGCAATATGTTGTAAATAAAAAGAGTATAAATGTGACTATAGTCGTGTTTTGTCATGTCTACAGGGCTCTAATAATGCTTTGTTCATTTTAATCTGAAAAAAATCATTTGTCTACCCACCAACTATATGTGGTTTCTTAAGTTTTTATTATTTGCCCTTTTATTATTATTATTATATTTATTTATTATGGATTGATTGATTTTCTTTATTCTTGATCTTATTTTGTGTAGAAAAATAAAAAGTAAGATATTTGAGAACAGTGGAATGTTTTATCAGAGCTTTTCTTGTAGAAAATCGGAACCAAAGCAAAGTTTATTCATTTTTTTGTTTTTAATAAATGCGTTTTTTTTGGTTTTTTTTTTGAAAACCTGATGCGGCCCAGCCTTACCTAGACCCTAGCTCCAGTGGCCCCCGAGTAAATTGACTTTGCGACCCCTGATCTATGGTATCTATGGACAAACTGAATAATAATAGTATAAAACTAATATCAATATTTGCGGATTGAACTGTATTGTCTGTATGATTCCAACCGTATTTAACATTTTCTTAAGCATAAATTCCTGCCTTTACACAATTTCTACTCAAATACAGGAAAGAAACCACCTGTCATTACGGCTTAGTGCACAAGACCCCCCTATCGTCCGAGGCTCCATGAGTGCTGCTGGCCCCGGGGAGCTTCACGTTATTGAAGGAAACACTAATTTCAACTTGTAGTGTGACATTTTCAAAATAATGGCTGTGTGATTAGTAATTTTCAGAAAAGTATAAAAAGTATAGTGCAACTCGGCCTCTTGTGGACCCCCCAGGGGGGGTCTGCCCCACTATTTGAGGAGGAATGGTGCATACTGCAGCTTCCCCCCATTCACATTTAAATGCACATCAGCTCCAACTGCAAACCAAAGACATGACATGATCATGAAATGAAAAGATGCAAAGTAAATAGTGGACGTTACATAACTGCGTTGGCAGAAACTCAAGGTTTCTCCATTCTTCCTGCTTCCACATCTCCATCTTATCTCTCGTGCTCTTCAGCTTCAAGTGGCCTATCACCCCGAAAATAGACAACCACCACAAGAGAGCACTCAAGTGCTACAGTATGTATCCATCATGGCATAAGATGGCTTTTACATCACATTAGTTTTTTCTTCAATGTGTATATGCATCTATGTATTTGAAGAATGTGCATTTGCAATATTTTTAAATAACACACATTCATCCTCATTGGAGCCTAAAATATACATAAGGAAGTTGAATGGGTTTATTTTTAAATTGCAGCTATCACTTATATACAAGCCATGCTAAATAAAAAACATATACGCTCCCTAAAGTGAGTCCTCATGTGGCAACCCAAGGTCCTTCCGTCTTTTCCAAATTCTCCGGAGACTTCAAATCTTACTTTTACTCTTTCAGTTGCCATGGATACCTCCGGCAAGGCCTCTGATTGGACGCCGCCACAAACTCTCTTTCAAGCCTTTGACAAGCTTGTCTCCAAAACTGATGATGATGCATTCTCACTCACATGTGGTCAGGCGCCCGCTAACTTATGCTAACCACGTAGGATAGGATTGCGGCTCAAGGAGCAGTGTGTCTTGGACGCCGTTTTGCAGAACTGATCAATGTGCGATATTCTGCAGCATAATCCAAAACCACTGTCATCATCTGTGTCAGCTACCTGAGTGGAACTGTGGAAGTGTGGAAATCAAGTCTGCATTCAGTTAATGAGTAGACAGTCACAGCACTCTGGCTGCAGAGGTGACCTCTGTGTTCCTTAAGTGATGGTCACTTCCAACACACACACACAGTACCAGGAACCGGAGAGAGTATATGGTTTGGAACAGTATAGTTTATTTGTTTCACACATATTTTTTGTGTTTATATTTTGTAATTAAAAGCTTTGTTCAGTTCCTGTATTTAGGTGTCACAATTTTCTAATAGGGAGAGAAAATAATACAGAATGTGTATAGCCATCGATTACCCTAATGTAAAGCAACAAAAAGGGGAAATTGTTGAAAGATTAAAAAAAAGAAAATAAATAATATATAATAAATAAACAATACGAATAAGTATTTCAACTACTAGAAAATGTATTCTACGTGCTACGTGCTGTCTGTGGTGGGAACTTTATTAAGCCGAGGAACTAGCCTGGCGTGCATTAGGATTCTACTCGGTCGACTAATTGGTTGCACAAGGCTCCCAATCGCACGCTTGTGATGGGAATTTCGGCTCTTTTCAGAGAGCCGTTTTTTGGCACGTTCCCTAAAAAGAGTCATGCTCCCAAATGGCTCCTCTGAGTTTTTGTTGCTGAAATTGAAATTTCTAATATAAAATAATTAAATAATTATATTGAATGTGTGTTAATTATATGGCTTTATTTATATGTTCAACATGAATTAATATTCTTCCAAAAACAAATTATAATAACAACGACCCAACCCAAAAATGGTCCAATCTCTGATTATATATTGTTTGTACAGTTTGTTTTTATATTTTACATTTTAAACAGTGTGTAACTCGACCTTCTGCTCAGTGTCGCCACATCCGGCACCACCGATTTGATCAAAGACGTGCGCCTTTCACAGAAAAACAGCCCAATGCCGTCACAGGGCCGGTCTCTGTCGTATTCTTCAAGGAACAGACTGTAGGCGCCACATCGTTCACGAAAGGTCCATCAGTAGTATCCACACGCCATTGTGAAGAACACTTCACATTGCTATCTTTTGTATTGTTTCTTGGAGACAGTTTTCACATTTGAGTTTTTTAAAACAATAATACGAACAGAAGAGATAATGGCTTCAGACTCCTGGGCCCAGGCAGTGGACGAGCAAGAGGCTGCGGCGGAATCGGTAAATATGCTAGTTAGCCTTATGCTAGCCTTGAGACGTGTTGTGGTCTCGGGCCTAGCCTTGATAAATCAATGTTGCTTACATTTTATTTGTCACGTTTAGAGAGTGGATACACTGTTCCTCTAGATATCCGCATTCACTGGAAAGTTTGAATACAGCCTGCACCGAATTCGCTTGTAAAGACAGGATGCGTACCAAGCGCCTTGCTAGCTTAGCAATGTGAGCTTTCGCGGTAATTGATTGGGGCAGCTTTAGCTGGCCGGCAAGTGATGATGCAAGAGGCTCCAAAATAGCTAAGCTGAATAAGTCAACGTTCTGGTTGCTGCTTAGTTTGTGCTTGTCAAGTGTTACGTGTCAAGCATTTGTTTGTGTTCGTCAGGACTTTAAAAACTTAATTGTGTTGCTACAGCACATGTGTACATTTTCTCATCCGGTTTTTCTTTGCAGATGGGCAACCTTCAATTAAAAGAGAAGCCTGGGGAAAACGGTATGTGCAGTTGGCAAAGCTGCTGAGACACCTCTGCTCACCTTTAACAGGCTTGTGATTATTGTACGGTGGCCGATTGGGGCAAACGAGCAGCAACAATTATCCAAAAACACATCATAATAGAAATTCAATGTGGAAAACATGCAAACTAGAATGCTGCAATCACATGATGCAACAACAATTGCATAAATCAGTGGCTAGTTTGCAATGTTTTACTTTCTATTCAATTTTTTAAATCTTGCACTGCTGATTCGATTGCAGCATTTTCCCACTGCATTTATTTCATTTACTGTTTTGGACGTTACATGTATGGTTGTCATTAAATGTACTACTCTGTCAATGCAGGCACATCTTTACTGTCAGCAGAGAGTGCAGCTGCAAAGTCGGAGGCTGGAGGTGATAAGAAGACTGCAGATGATGATGAAAATGGTGAGCTTACTTGACTGCTGCAACTGTTTTTGTTTTAAACAGTTTTCTTTCGGATTCCCTTGATTTCTTTTGTATGGCCTTCTGAGCCTGGGTATCTCATTTGGAGTATTCGAGAGAGTCGGGGTACACACTGGACTGGTTGCCAGCCAATCACAGGGCACATATAGACAAACAACCATTCACACTCTCATTCATACCTGTGGCCAATTAACCTAGCGTGTTTTTGGAATGGAGGAGAAAACCGGAGTACCCGGAGAAAACCCACGCATGCACGGGTAGAACATGCAAACTCCAATCCACACGGAGATGCCTGAGGGTGGAATCAAACTCGGGTCTCCTAGCTGTGTTAACCACTCGCTCACCGTGCAGCCTCCTCTGGAGTATGAGCTGTTAAATTTGTACATAAAAGTTCCTCAAAGAACAAATCAGGGCCAACAAAGCCATTTACATGGACTGGGCAGTCCAGGGTGTACCCAGACTCTCATTCAAAGTCAGCTGGGATAGGCTCCAGCTTACCCTCGCCACTCTGAGGACAAGTGGCATTGAAGATGCAGCCATAACCCAGCCATAACATAGGGCGGGCAGCAGCTAGATAATAGACAGAAAAGCAATAGCATGGGTTCCATAGTAGCAACATCATCACAGTTGGCATTTTAGAACAACTTCCTAGAATTTACACCCAATTGGCTAATTGGATTGTCTTTTTTGTTTCTGTTTGTTTCCCCAGAGGACAAAGCAGCCCAGTCTTTGTTGAACAAACTGATCCGAAGTAATCTTGTCAACAACACTAATCAAGTAGAAGTCCTTCAAAAGGATCCTAACTCTCCGCTCTTCTCTGTGAAATCATTTGAGGAGTTACGGCTGTAAGTGTATATCTCTTATTTCTCATTGATTGTGATCTGGATGATGTGTAATTAATGAATAATCTGCAATCATATGGATGTTGACTATAATGAGTTGATTCATTTTTCTGTGTGCAGCAAACCGCAGCTCCTTCAAGGAGTCTATGGTATGGGTTTTAACCGGCCATCCAAAATCCAGGAGACCGCCTTACCCATGATGCTAGCTGAACCGTGAGTATTAATATCACGCAAGACTCATGACCTTATTGAGTACGATGAATTCCATATTAATGGAATCGCGGAATTGGCCTATGAAAACAGAATCTGCTGTTCAACACGTAATCTTGTGGAAATTGTGAATGAAATGCTGTTATTGTGGCAGCATGTCGTCACAAGGTTTAGCAGAGCATGCTAGTTGGGCTCTATGAGTTTGTTTTACCACTTTTTCATACAATCAAACCTTTTATGCCCGCTGATGTTGTGCAAGTTCTGAGTGAAGTAAGGAGGGGAGGCATGTTTTATTCTTGAGTCCTTGCATCTCAACACACACAACAATTCCGGCCTTCAAAATAAGAGCGCTGTTCACCACATCCTGGCTAATTGTGTTATTTTGATACAACTTTTTCTTTACCTTTTTGCTTAGTCCACAGAATCTGATTGCCCAGTCCCAGTCAGGAACAGGAAAAACGGCCGCCTTTGTCCTCGCCATGCTCAGCCATGTTAATCCAGACTACAAGTATCCCCAGGTAGGTTTTTTTTTTTTGGTTAACTCTTCTGTGACTTTAATAGATATCTATTTTTCAAGATTAGTCAATGTGTGACCTACTTTTCTGCAAGCGAGTCTTGAGACTTTGACGTTCATTAAACCTTCAAACCCCTTGTTGCATTTCCACCACCAGTGCCTGTGTTTGTCACCCACCTATGAACTGGCCCTTCAGACCGGCAAAGTCATCGAGCAGATGGGCAAACACTATCCGGAGGTGAAGTTAGTCTATGCCATCCGAGGAAATAAACGTAAGCCTTTTTCCCACTCTTGTTTTTCCTCATGTCCTGACATCTTTGGTTGACGCTCGCTTACCTCTTGGAACGTTGCAGTGCAGCGAGGCATGAAGCTGCAGGAACAGATAGTCATTGGCACCCCTGGCACTATGTTGGATTGGTGCAGCAAGTTGAAGTTCATAGATCCCAAGAAGATTCGTGTGTTTGTGCTGGACGAGGCTGACGTCATGATTGCAACGCAGGGTCACAAAGACCACAGCATCCGCATCAAGAGGTGGGAATGCTTTTTTTTTTTTTAATCAGCTCCAAATGGAACCTTTTACGGTCTAGAATGCAAACTAAAAACAATTGAATTTGAAGTGGAAAAAGCCCTTAAAATAAAAGCATGTGACGCTTTTCTGTCCCCTGCCACACAGGATGCTGCCCAATAACTGCCAGATGTTGTTGTTCTCAGCCACATTTGAGGAGACAGTGTGGGACTTCGCCAAGAGCATCGTGCCTGACCCCAACATCATCAAACTGAAGCGAGAGGAAGAGACACTGGATACTATCAAACAGTACTATGTGTTATGCAACAGCAAGGAGGAGAAGTTTGAAGCCCTGTGTAACATCTACGGCGCCATCACCATCGCCCAGGCCATGATCTTCTGTCATGTGAGTGACACGCCAGAACTTTCCAATTCAGACAAGCGGTTTTCCTTGTTTCCGTCCCTCTATTCACACTCATCACAGTCGGGTCTTTTAATTAAACCCAACTTACTGCCTACACTAATATGCATGACTACCTATAGGTCAGATTCATGTATTGGGAATTGACATGATACTTCTTGTCCAAGTACACATTGCTTCTACAGTGAATGACATTGCCAATGCTGAACCATTTAAATGTTTTTTTTTCTTTTTCACTTGCATCAGTTTATATTTTGAAGAACACATTTTTTATTGCACAATTGTCCAAACTGGTTAGCAAAGTGCCAACACTATTTTCTTCTGTGTGATGCAGACAAGGAAGACTGCTGGCTGGCTGGCAGGGGAACTTTCCCGAGAGAACCACCAGGTGGCGCTGCTTAGCGGGGAGATGCAGGTGGAGCAGAGGGCTGCAGTCATTGAACGATTCCGAGATGGAAAGGAGAAGGTCCTTGTTACTACAAATGTCTGCGCTCGAGGTGAAGAATACTCGTACAATTTATTTAAAAAAAAATAATTATAAAACATCGATGGAAAAAATAGATGCATATTTTTAATTTTCACCATTATACTGTTATATTCTTCACTTTCCATGTCGTGCTTTAGGAATCGATGTCGAGCAAGTATCGGTGGTGATCAATTTCGACTTGCCAGTGGACCGAGATGGCAACCCAGACAACGAGACGTATCTGCACAGGATTGGCCGCACGGGCCGATTCGGCAAAAGAGGGCTGGCCATCAACATGGTGGACAGCAGGATGAGTATGAACATCCTCAACAGGATCCAAGAGCATTTTAGTAAGTGTTACCTTCGTTACTTTTAACTGCTTGGAGAGAAAGGAGAGGTCCTGTGGCCAAAGAACAGGGCATACTGTACCCTTGTCACATATATCATGGAATTACTCCCAAGTTCTAACACATCTTCAAGTAACAGAATACAAACATTCACATCGAAGTTAAAGTGGGGGTTAGGTTATACAGGTATAGGACACCATTATGTGTGGAAAAAAAATGTGTCCCCCAAGACAGAAATGCTTTCAGCAATAAAATATAATTCATTTTTAGGATACCTAACATATGTCCAATTGTGCTTGTCTGTTATTGCAGATAAGAAAATTGAGAAGCTAGACACACACGACCTGGATGAAATCGAGAAAATCGCCAGCTAAATAAAACAAGTGGCTGAAGACGGGACTACTTCTGTGCTCTCCAAGGACTGTAACGCTTCTCTATGCTACGTTTTAGGTTTTTAGTGTTGCTTTTTTTTTTTTTTTTTTAAAGCTGTCAGAAAGAAAAAAAAAAACCAAGGACAACTACCAATATTGCACATGTTTACACACACAGGAGACAGGGACTTGAGTGAAACACGTGATTTTGTAAATGAAACATACCCCATTTCACTCTTTTACTTCTTGAAATAAAGCTTTGAGTTGTGATGTTAAAAATGCGACTCATCTTGTACACGTGAAACAGTCGAGATTCCCGACCAGAAAACAAAAAAACAAGGCTGTTGATTCGAACGAGCCAAGTTGAATGTATGGCCGCTTCCACAGCCAGTAAGAAAGGGTGAAGTTGGGTATGCTGTTGCAACATTTTGGATGACGACGGTGATGCTTGAAGGGTCTATGCAAACTCGGTGTATACCTGTACTCACATGACAGAAATGAATTTCAAATTAACCTCAACTTTAGCTTTCAGGGTGCTTAGCCAAATGCCAAAATGGCTGCCGGAAGAGATACCACATAACTCCGCATCAACGGCACGTCTGCCTCCTTCATTTATTTATAGTGTTTTAAAACAATTTGGGATGCGCGGCGGTAGCTTTTAGACTTCATCTTTTTTTAAACATTTGCCACATAATGCTTTGATTCCTTCCGAATTTGGACCTGATTTTTTTTTCCCTATTGTTTGAGTCTCAATCAGGGTCGGACTTGAGCTGTGGTTTGTTCTCATTCATGCAGACTGCACACTTAATGGTTGTGAGTGAGATAAATACACAAAGCCTTCCTCAAGTGCATTATATATACACATATGATTTTGTTATTGATAATCCAAAAATATTGGGCTTAACGTGCTGAGTAAGACTTGATATTTTTCCGTATTGAATCCTCTTAAACCAAATGCTGAATTGACTTGAGGACCTACGCCAATCATCGCTGTGTTGCTACAACACGGCTGCGTGATAGACGTGTACTTGTGTACGCATTTAAAATCGTAGGGTCAAATAAATAACACGACTGATTTATTGATAGGGTCACTTCTGAGAAGTGCAAAAAAAAAACATTCCTCATGAGATTCAACTTTGATGGACAGCAATTCTAAAGAAAACATTGACTGTGTGTATTATGTGGGTGACTATTTTAATTTGTTCTCCTGGAACGTCAAAAAAAACCCTCATCCGACCCCCATCGGCACTGACACAACTGCCAGTGGTGGTACACTTTTATTCTATGGACTGTTTACGGACAGCGCGCAGGAAGTAGATGCAGCCAAATTGGGAGGCGAGCTAGAGCGATATGGATTATCTATGGAAAACCTTTTTAGGCCTGCTGTTTTTATTTGGATGTACACGTAGAGCGAGCATGTGCGCCTGTGCACTTTCTCCACGGGACACCACTCACTGTTGGACAGCAGTTTGTGCTAGCTAGTGTTAACACTCCACATGTTGTAAACCTTGTTTTGATATTAGGAGAGACTCAAATCCGGGGTTAGGCTTAACGTGTCCTGTTTGAAACAAGGTAGGCTCCGAGTGGGTTTTGTCAATGGCCGACTTGTAGCTTGGCTGCATTCATGGACAAGTCATGTATGCTTCAGTATGAATTAAAAACATGTAAATGTTCATCTCTTGCCATCGTCCTTTTTACTTGTGTGAGTCGGAAGGAATTCGGTATGAACCAACAAAGGTTTCAAATGTAAACATGATTTATACACTTGAGTAGATGAGTTGTGTTACTCGTCGACTCCAATGGAAGGTGCGGATGCTGACGTTTGTGGTGACAGGAGGAGATCTGATGGAACAAACGGAGTGTCAGTGACTTTAAGGGGGACGCTTGCATGTACGCTATTGGACTAAAGAATTATGTACTACTTGTACAACCTCATACAATCCCAATAGTTCTGCCTTTAATAATGACTATGTACTAGTTGTGTGTAAAATATGACACTAGACCTGGGACGATAATTAATTAATCACACAATAAATTAACTCTAATTTTGTTGTCTGTTTTCCTCGTCTCTCGCCTCCGATCAGGCAGGAATAAAGCTTAAGCTGCATCTTAGCACGTTTGTTCCATAGAACAACAGCATGAATGGAGAGAGTCATACGGTCTCTTTGTCTCAGTGGGTGGAGGCGGGGCTGCTAGCATGCACACAGAGTGTTGCATATATTTTTATTTTTTAATTTTTTATTGTACTCAAATCTTGTGTCTTTCTCATGACACCCCTAGTATTTACTGTACAATATTTTTATTATATTGACCCTCTAAATGCCCCTTTGACTGAGTGATGTCACTGATTTTTGGGGGCTGTAAGTCAAAGATCAGGCTTAACTATAGATGATATTAGCCGTAAAATTTAGTTTGATGCCTAGTTATTTTTTTTTGCAGGGTCCGATTCAAAATGTCCAACCTTTCGAGTCCCTCAAGGACAAAAAGTCCCATGGACTTCTATTAGAAACATGCATTTTCTAATTTAATTTTGTTTAAAATGAGTCCAATTTGTCATAGTTACAGTTCAGAAGTGTTACCTATCGGACTTTGGGTGAGTTGTAGGGGGGGTGGGGGGCTTTGAACCATTGGTGCTCAGTCATATCTGCAGAAATTTACACTAGACTAGAGTTGTCGGTAGTTGTATGGGCGCCCCCCCGCTATTTTTAATTTATTATAGCAATTTCATAGGGAATAAGATCTTATAATCTGATGCCAAAGGAGCCATAATGTCACCAGTACCTCATGGAACGCCAATGATCAGCAAAAAAACATGAAAACATAGCATAACACGTATAGCCACTCGCTTACCCGACTCGTTGTAGTTCACCCTGGTGAGGAAGAGGCCCCGGGCCGGAGCGGTCATGGTCGAAGGGTAGGCCAACGAGTCGCGAGCCTCCATAATCTCTCTCAGTTTGGTAAGCGTGATCCTCCCCTGTCCCACGGCCACCAGAGCCCCTGTCATTCGGCGCACCTACAACGACCACGTGGCGTTTATTGTAATTATTATTACAATGGGGGATAGTATGAAATCAATGTTATTGTTTCCTGACGCATTTGCAACAACAGAAGGTCTTTGAACATACCTGCCTATATAGGAAAGATTTGCTTTGGAAGGTCAGCTCCCACAATGGAACGTCTCTGCAAGAAACAATATGGATGCATATAAAAATACAACATTGAGTACACCTGTTTACACAATGCAATGAAAATCAGCCTTTACTAGGATAGTAATGAAGTATTCGTTAAACAATATCAGTGGTTACCGCAGGGCTGCAATCTATTTGTGGCAGCGGTGAGTTCAAGGGGGTATAATTGGCCATGATGCAAAACGTGAATGAGGCACATTAACTCAACTCAGAGGTGATGATGCCACTCCACAATAGAAAAGATTATGTTTGGGGCAATTTTATGTTGGTGTTTATACAAAAAAAATATTTTCATGTAAAACAACCATTTTTTGTGTTATTTTGTGGCGTCATTGTTTAGACATTTGGTCCCATATTCGTTCAAATGTCACGCTTAGTACGCCACTGCGGCTTAGACCCAACTGGATTATTTGACATGCATATAGGAAAAGTTGGCATCTGCGACTGCCGCCTGTCTTTGGCAATTTTATGCCTCATTCCAAAACTGACTTTTAGATTTTTTTTTTTGGGATGGGGCAAGCGAAGATTAAGGTCAAATGCAAATTTAGTAATTCTATGTGACATAGAGTATATTGATAGCAGCTCATGTACACTGAAGCATCTCCCATGTTTTCTTTTTACATCTTAATTTCAATATCTGCACGTGTTTTGCTATGCTAACAATTCAGTCCCAATCCCAATAATAGAATCCATGAACCAAAAGGTATCAATCATCCACACACAGGCACACAGAATGTCTGTCAGGAAAGGCAACCTCGACAAACCGCAACCTCTGTTTCAGGATCAAAAATTTAAATCACCCTTTAGCTTTTCAATAATTCACCGCTCACTTTCTTCTTTTACCGCCGTAACTCAGAATAGTGACCCTCATGAAAAAAACAATGGCAGCTTAAACGCCAAGGCAGCCATGAAATAGGCTCGGCCCGAGCAGTCATTCCACTGAAAAGAGTCAAATACATGTTATGGCGGACCAGCCTCCATTTGATCATATTGTCAGCTATAATTTCAAGGTAAATAATATCTAGCAAAGTGGTATTTAACCCCCTTGAATGTGTAATCCCTGTCTCCCCCCCTGAGCCGCCCTTCCCCACATCCATGTGGTAGATTACGGTATTTGGAATGCTTATTGATGAAAGCGTTAACCTACATGCCATACAATCACATCAGTAGTGTACATCCATTAGTTTGGTGAATGTGCAATACAGACGTCAACAGTGGAAGTGTAAAAAATTCAACAGATCTTCAGCTCAAATTGCTTTAAGATTGAGAAATAATATATAGGAATAGATTCCTAAGGCCTGAACAGCATGCACACTCTCCGCTTTTTATTCCAGCAGTCGTTATATCAATCATTAGATTGATTCCTATGAGTTAAGTAAGAAAAAAAAAAACATCCGTCAGACAGACGCAATTAGTGGCGTGCGTAGTTCAACATGTCCTACCTGTGGAAGTGCTCGCATATGAATGCCCTCCGGGGTTCGATCCTGACCGCATCCAGCGTTTTTACAGGACTTTTAAAAGCGACGTCAGAGTTGATCGCCCGGAAGCTGCTGAAGTCGTGAGTCCCGACAAACGTGGCGGCCGCCTCGCTCATGGCGCCGACGTCAAGCTCTCTGATGCCACACACAAAAAAAGACGTTCATAACGGTCCAGTACTTGTTGTACCATGGTCACATGTCCAATCAAGTGCGGTTCCATCATATGTAATCAATAATGGTAATGGTAATGGTAATGGTAATGGTTTTATTTCATTTGAACATGCATCAGATTCCAATTGAGTGCATCATAATCAGTTCCCAGTTCCACATGTCCAAAAGGAGTAGGAAGAAGCAAAGCTTATTAAATCCTACCCCTCCATCTGGTACTTTTACAATCAGTAACTGTTACATTTGTTCACTTCCTGCTTTCCTAATATAGTTATTTTTTTTAATTTTAATTTTTTTTTAAATTTTTGTCACGTACCAAAGTACTCGGTGATATGAGCATCCAATGCCATAATGGGTACCATAGTAAGTGTCAATATAGTGATATATATAGCACATCATGACTGGTTCAAGACTCTTCATCCTGTATAATCAGAATCATTATTATCATTGTATTGCACACAATGAAATTTGAGTGCAACTCCACGGTACATTTTGTAGAAAGTAAAAAAATTTAAAATAAAATAAGGAATAAGAATATAATATCAAAAGTGGCAGGTGCTGTCCAGAATAAATGTAAATATACGTACATCAAAAACAATAACCTATCCAGTAACCAAAAATGTGGAACTGCAGTAACCAAAGTGTAGTATTGCACATATTGTACCTAAATTCCACTTGAATGAATGAATCTATTACACATAAATACAATACAACGATAACATGTAAATAATACTTGATTTAGATTTAGATTTACAGATTTAGGTCTAAATTTACACCCATGGAGACGTACCATGACGGTACGGGACATATAAACTCCACACGGAGAGGTCCAGATTCAAACCCAAACATCTTGGCTGTGCAGTCAAATCTGAATGATAGATATGACATATTTTATCTTGAAGCTTTCATGCAGTGAAATACTACTTCACCGTGTTTAGTTCAGGACTCTGGACTTAGGGAGATGACTTACTTTCATCTACTGTATATAGTGCACTAAACACTAGTAGTAACTACTAGTAAAATACCTGCAGTTGGATTTGACTGTAGAGTTTCCACTGCAGCAAGTCTAGCACCCAAGAGTGTCCATGTTCCGGCACTCACAGTGGAATAATTCATTGGTTAACTGGAACGTACTTCTGAGACACAACGCCACGTGACAAAGTAAAGCATGTCGATTAAGCGAGGGAGGGATGGAGGGAGGGAGGAAGTGCCGACGTCTGCTTTCCCGGCGAATGTCAAGTCTAAAATATGATCTGATAGAAAGAGAGAGAGCGCAAAGAAGAATGTAGGGGGGTGTCGCAGTAATTAAAAGCATGACATGTTCATTTAAAATTGGTAACATAAGATGATGAATGCAGACAGTGGAGAGCTCACTTAATGTATTATTCTCATTCTCAATAGCATTCATCTTTATTTTTGATATAGACACCAGAGATAGAACTATCAGCTGTAGGATGCGGGACCCTTTTTTTGACATTTAGAGGGCAGCATTAATGATGACGGAAATGCACAGATTCTAATGTGACTCATTCATTCATTCATTTACCGCTTATCCTCACCAGGGTCACGGGCGTGCTGGAGCCTATCCCAGCTGTCTTTGGGCGAGAGGCGGGGTCCACCCTGGACTGGTGGCCAGCCAATCCCAGGGCACATATAGACAAACAACCATTCACACTCACATTCATACCTATGGACAATTTGGAGTGGCCAATTAACCTAGCATGTTTTTGGAACGTGGGAGGAAACCGGAGTACCGGAGAAAACCCACGCATGCACGGGGAGAACATGCAAACCCGAGGGGGGAATCAAACACATGTCTCCTAGCTGTGTGGCCTAATACTAACCACTTGCAGCCTAATGTGACTCAGAGCTCATTAGCACGGAATCGTTAATAAGTTTCCAATGAATCACCGATTGATCGACCCGTTTCAGGTTGCCACCATTTTGTTAACAAACCCAAAACAAAGGTCATGTGATGATTGGTTGCTATGCTGATTGCTGGATTGTTTGTTAAAGTAAAGGAGAAGAAGAGAAGAAAAAAGTCGTCTTTTGTCATTTCCTAGCTACTTCCTGGTTCGGGGTGAATGGTGTAATTTGACTGGATCATACTATTTTTGATTCTGGGGCAGGGGGGACCACGCTATCATGGCTTAAACTGCTAAAATAAAAAAATGGCAGCGTGTTGGAGGGCTACACCGAGTGTTTTGATGGGAACTATTTTGGCGGGTCATTCCATCGCGACTTGTCTGTTCGTAATTTAGCATGTGGTGCAGAAGGAATGGGCTCATTGCGATTGAAATGGTGGGAAAAAAATGTGTCGTTTCAAACGCAACCATACCGAACAATAGCTCTCAACTGCGCTTTCTTAACATGTGTCACCTGCGTTGAGAATATTTCTTGATGACGATGGAGGAGCAGATGAAAGCGAGGCAGGCGGGGATGCTCATGGGTGGAAGGCTAAGGCGGATGCTGAAACTGTGAGAAAGAATAATGATGCAAATATGCCAGCCAGAGGAAAGAGGGGAAGGCCGAGCAGGAAAGAGAGAGAGAGAGAGAGTGTGGGTGTTGCTCTGCATGCATATGAGCCCGCAGCTTATCTTGGCCTACTTTTCCCCGCTCCCTAAAAAAAAAATAAGAGGACAAATGCTCCTACAGTATGTGCTCCCTGAAATGTGTTTCTTCACGCTCCTCCTTCCAATCATGGCCAAGAGAACATCATGTAAGCAGCACTAAGTCTGGCCAATAAGTCCATCTCTTTTCCTTTTCTATTGTTCCCTTCGACTCTTGCTGTCCTTTGTTTGTGTTTGGAGTGTCAGCTCAGATAAAACGTCGAACTTGACTGGCCCTAATTTGCAGTTACGACTGGGCACATGTGGATTATTCATGTGTCTAACATTCTATTGTTTCTGCAAGGCTTGTTGGGAATGTATCAAGGGGGGGGGGGGGCTGTGTGTGTGATAAATTGAGCTCAGACTTTCAGCTCAGTTTCTGTATGAAAGGGAATCAAAAACATCACACACACACACACACAATGTTCAGTATGTATGCTAACTCACGTGTGGCGGAGATTCCAGCACATGTCGCGTTCCACAAGGGGAAGATGAGAACCCAGGGCGATGCGGTAGACATAAGTCCGGGACAGTGCACAGTAACGGGCGTGAAAATCATCTGGCACTCGATAGGCACGGGTGACACTGGCAGGGGGGGGAACACATTTTAGAGTCAGTACTTGTACATACACTGGAATACAAATATAAACATTTAATCAGAATTGATATGATAACCTAAGGTGGGGGGCGGTGGTTAGCGCGCAGACCTCACAGCTTGGAGACCAGGGTTCAATTCCCCCCTCGGCCATCTCTGTGTGGAGTTTGCATGTTCTCCCCCGTGCATGCGTGGGTTTTCTCCGGGTACTCCGGTTTCCTCCCACATTCCAAAAACATGCTAGGTTAGGTAGAAAATGAATGAATGAACCTAAGGTGGTCCTTAAAGTACATTCATTCATTTTCTACCGCTTATCCTCACAAGGGTTGCAGGCGTGCTGGAGCCTATCCCAGCTGTCTTAGGGCCAGAGGCGGGGTCCACCCTGGACTGGTGGCCAGCCAATCACAGAGCACATATAGACAAACAACCATTCACACTCACATTCATACCTATGGACAATTTGGAGTGGCCAATTAACCTAGCATGTTTTTGGAATGGGGGAGGAAACCGGAGTACCCGGAGAAAACCCACGCATGCACGGGGAGAACATGCAAACTCCACACAGAGATGGCCGAGGGTGGAATTGAACTCTGGTCTGCGTGCCAACCACTCGTACACCGTGCGGCCCCCTTAAAATCAGCATTGTCTAAACAATACAACTGCAAAGGTAATATGGACGCCAGGCCAGTCATTAGCATGTCAAACACTATGAGCGTGAAGCGGCCTTCATCAGTTCATGCTAAAAGACTAGGTAGGACAACACCAGCATGAGAGCCTGGTGCAAGATTGGCAAGATCCAATCTATTTATCCTCTAAAGGATGTAATGATGTCCATCTAAATGGGATGCTAATGAAGGTGATACCACACGGATGCCCCACTCCATCACTAACGAGCCAACCAATCCTGTCTGGACCTGCCTCCTCGTTTAGAGGATCTTGCGGCAAGCTCTTAGACTAGAGCTGTCCTATCTAGTCTGACTGTGTCCCACCTAGTCTTTGAGCATGAAGTGATGAAGAAGCTACATTGGGAACACCGATCCCTCCTCCTCAGTCTACTGATGTTCTGGCAAACCAGGGAAAACCGGCGGTCCAAATTATATTGTGGCAGGCAGCCAGGCAGATGTAAAGGGAGGTCAAGTCATCCCCGTGGTCGCCCATCCTAAAATATTTCATTCTGAGCCAAAGTCCACCACCACTGAGTTCACCAGAGATCAACATTCTCCTCCTTCACACCACCAGCAAGGCCAGCGCTTCATATTAACTAAAGCATCCATTTTCTCCCCGCTTGTGTTGTGCTCTCATTTTCAACTGGCAGCCATAAAAACAGTGCAGGAGTCTTTGTCTAAAATGCCAACGATGCAGCTTTTACACAAAAGCGCCGCCATTGTCAGAGTGCAAGAAAGCCCAGAGGAGCTAAGCGCTTGCGCTCAAATATTTAGCATCACTTCACGGTGAGAGTCGCTTTGATGTGCCTCCAGCAGGGGAGATGCTGGACAGTTCCCGCGTCTGACATTTAGGCGTCTGTCGCTTTTGATATCAGCTTGAGCCGCGTTAAACAATGAATCTCTCTTTGTGGGGTATTTCCATGTAACTGAATAGGTCATTTCTGCTTTATATTCAAACTCTGCACAATAAATAGAAAAATGCCACACCTTAAAATAAATAAACAACAGGTTGCCACAAATACCTTTACTATGACTGATACTATTATGGATATTTAGACCAGACATGGCGTCTCATATCTGATAAGCATTAGTGTTGTGTTTTATTGTATGATTGGTGTCGCCCCACATGTGCTTGTGTACAGTAAGTGTGTATTCAAGCATGTGTAAGCAGGAGGTGACATGCAGAGAATGATGCTGTTCAACCCTATGCATCATACATGCACATACAGCCCTATTTCTGTACACAGAGATTCATATAGATGTGTGTTGCCAGTGTATGACCAATGGGAGAAACTAGGTTACAACGAATGGGGGGGGGGTCAGGTCACCTATATGTTTTCTAATGGAACCTGCTGCAGTTTTTTATGTTTATCTAGAATTTTTTTGCAGCTCAAGAACCAAATTTGGTTCCTCCTTAGCATTCGAACAAACTAAAATACACTATGTATTGACATAAACAGTATACGCTATAAGTAAACTATTGATATTAAGCTCAACACATATATTTATAAATGAAACAAATTCATCAAAGTTGTGAAAAGCTGCGTTCATCACAAAGTTTAGGTCGTTTCCATTCAGCTAAGCTAGTTCACCGCATATGGGAGCGTTAATGGATACTGCAGAGCAAAAAGCAGAGTGGAGATAATCCTCTCTAACCTTCTCGCTACAGGTTTGAGGATTAGCGGGATGGTGATGGGACGCAGGGAGCTTCCCCCGCTTGTCCTGCCTGCTTCTCTCTTCCGTCTCTTTTCCGATTGGCTCGTTCTGCTTCAGACTCTCAGCTCTCTGTTGGTTCCCAATGTCTGACTTACCTATTTCTACAGTCGCACACATGCCCAGCAATAGTTACCGGTTTGATCCGGTAATAAGACGGCCATGAATATAGGACGAAAAACGATTTTTTTTTAAACTTCAGCCTTTTTGTATTTCCTTTCATTTGTGCATCCTGCCAAAATGGTCTGTTTTCCTTTATTACACCCACTCCGCTGTGATTGGTCACACACCCAAAGTGCTTCCTAACTATGAACCATATAAGGAAGTCCGCCCCTCTGTGATGTCACAAAGGGTCAGTGTTACCACACCTTTTGAAACCGAGCATTTTGAATCATCCAAAACTTCTTTCAGGGCTCACTTCCAAATGCGCAACCTCATTATCTGAAACTTTGGCATGGTTTAAAACCGGAATACAACATTGTAACTACATTTATAGGACAGGAAAATGGAAAAAGCATAATAGGTTCCTTTTAACATGATCTATTATTGCATTTTATTGTATGTTATGGAGGTTCATTTTAAAATGTGAAGCACTTTGACTGGTCAACTTCTGTGACTTACTTTTCTGGTTTGAATATGTCACTTAGTTTTACATTTGGCTATTTTTGTTGGCTCAGATTTCATGAAAAACTTGTAAAGTATACTTTTAAACAGTGCCATTTCCACATAAAATATTGCATACCTCTGTGAAGCACTCTACCAACCCATGAAATGGACCAGCATATAAAAAGATTAGGTATACCTGGTTACCTGGTAGGTATGTACTACTTACCTAATTTGTTCCGTGCGCAGGTGGAAATTGAGAGCCTCAACCAGGATGTCTTCAGTAAACGGCGGCTTGTCGTTTTTGCGTTGAAAATCAAAGTGGGCAGAGTTAGAAAGGGCATGGACGCCCGAATCTGTCCTACTGGAGATGTACAGGGACACTGGGATGACTGGTCTCAGCCTCTTCAGTGCATCCTGTATGCATTGGAGAGAGTAACATGTTGTGGAATTTGGCTGCAAACATTTGTGTCCAAGAACTTTTTCATTGCTCTGTGCTGACCCAGAAACTGTGAGCAAGACTTACACAAATTACACTCAAACCTTAGAACAATTCACATAAATAGTTCTGAAATAAGTAGGATTGTATTGCAGTTTGCATGATTGTTAATAAATGGATGGAGTGTTACCTCTATGTGATCTTGGACCCCTTTTACCCAAGTCTGATGCGGAGGTACTTTGGCTGCACCACTGTGCACAATACAAAAACAGTTTTACTGGAGGTAAGCAGTTTACAAACAGTCATTATGAGGATCAAACTACCTGTATTTAGTTCCAATGTATTGGAAAAAGATGAGATAACGTGCCCGGTTGTACATGATCTCTTTCTATAATTTTTGTACGTGATGCTTCAGTCAGATATAACGATAATAACATTATTGGTAACTAAACCGCTAAAGGTCGTGCCGGTTCCTCGTCTTTTCCGGTTCGTCTTCTTCTTCTTTTTGTGTTGGTACGCTCTCATTTGTAGTCCGGAAGTACGGGCTAAACATGCCGCTAGCGACTCTTGTTATGTTAACATGGCTAGCAGTTAGCATGCTACAAAAAAATTGAGTTAATACTCAGGCATCGTACTGTTCGAGGGCGTTCTTTTACGTCCCCTTTTGATTACGTCATAACGTAGCGCAGTGCTATTGTATGTGAAGGATGTACATTTTGGATGAAGAGATTATTCTATTTCATGTTACATATATGTTATGTTTGAGTTTCCGATCTCGTGCATGCTGTTTCGGTAGCAATGTATTAATTTGTAGCAATATTGAATATAGTACTGAATCTATTTTCAATGTTAGCAGGATATAGTATTAGTAGTAATAGTAAGAGTAAGAATAGTAGCTTAGTATGTAAGGCAAAAGTGACAAATCAACAAAACATTCCCTTGAAGCGCCGAAGAACTGGAGTCTGAGGCGGGGTGTCGAACTTTGGAGAAAACTTTATTCTTCTCACAAACATTAACATTCACTCTTCGCTTACGTGAGACATAACCGTACGCTTCGCAACCACAACAGGAAGACAGAACCCTTCTCCCTCGCGCCCATTACCTCCGGGTGGCAACCACTCCCCTTATCGATCGTTCCGGGGTGAATTATGTATCGGCAACCTAGCACTACACCCTCGTGATTACCCCGTGGAGCAGTTTCTGTAGGTCGTCGCTAGTCGGCGCCCGACTCCCCCCTTCCGTTTACACAGCTACGCCTCTCTGGTAAAGCCCCCCTCCTCCTTACTGGTTGTAGTAATTCAGTCACCGCTCCCTCACTCATCTCGTCTTTCGGCGTCTACTGGGAAGGACTGCCGCGCGTCAGGGCACCCATCCCCTCGGTTAATAGCTTCGACCCGCCGCTGGCAATGACACTGGAACTGTGAGTGGGGAATACACGACAAGACGCAAATATGACGGTGGACTTTGAAGAATGTATCAAGGATTCTCCCCGTTTCAGGTAAACCTGCTGCACTAAACGGCACGCCTTCTTTTCATGATTTTTTTTTTTTGCTCAGGCTTGCATCAACAGGGTGGATAAATGATGCACGATGTGCGAATCAGACATCTTTTTCATTAATTGGGTGCTGTGAGAATGGAAAAAATGCAAAGGATGTGGATTTCAAATGATTACATGTGCCATGTATGTGATTTATAAATGTGTTGGAGGATTAAGGGTTAATGCAGGGTGTTCATTAGTGAATGTGTTGCGTTTAGGGAAGTGTCCCTGTGAGAGAAGAGGGCCTGAAGAGGGCCTGCAGTCCCATAGCATGCATGTTACAGTGGATGTCCTTGCAGATGTGTCCTGGCTGGCCAAGCAAGCAGCAGGGAGGTGACAATGCTCACTGCAGAGACAGAGCATGCATCCTGGGCTCACATCCAGATGTTTCACCCCCCCCCCCTCCCTTGTCTGCCCTCTGGGGGTGGTTTTCTAGCTGCACTCCATCCACGTGCCAGCCAGGGATTCGAGCCCCGAGTATAGTTTCATGGTGTCAGCGTCTGTTGCCAATGTCTTGCTTCTTTTTACTTCGCTTACGCATAAGTCGGACTGTAAACGGATGATGAGTGAGCAAACCAGAAGAGACGAAAGGGACTCTGTGATGGATGGCGAGGACGAAAGGTCACAGGAAAGCGTGTTTGAGCACACCCCCCTGTGACTCTCCAATGCTCTTATAAAGATTCCACACGGAGAAACATGTCATCTTGCTTGGAAAATAATGAGATATAACTTGTAAATAACCGTGGCACGGGACATCGGAACATCGGTTGAAAGTCGGATGTGAATGCCGTCCTTGTCTTCATTCATTCATTTTCTACCGCTTTTTCCTCACGAGGACTGGTGGCCAGCCAATCACAGGGCACATATAGACAAACAACCATTCACACTCACATTCATACCTATGGACAATTTGGAGTGGCTAATTAACCTAGCATGTTTTTGGAATGTGGGAGGAATCCGTAGTACCCGGAGAAAACCCACGGAAAGAACATGCAAACTCCACACAGAGATGGCCGAGGCTGGAATTGAACCCTTGTCTCCTAGCTGTGAGGTCTGCGAGTTGCAGTATTATATTTCACATTATATTTCCTTTTGCCCTCAGTCTCCTCTTGGATAAAATGTCTCATTGTTGCTTGTCTTGTTCTGACTGATATGTTCAACATGCTTTGTGGTTTGTTATTTTGATCCACCTCAAAATGGAGGCCAGTAGAGCAGATCCAAGCCCAGTGGAAAAGTCCCAGTACTATAAGTTACTGAGTACACATTGTATATATCATATAAGATTTTTAAAGATATTTTTGGTGTTTTTGGAGAATGTCTTTCAGAATATACATCTCAGGTGTATTGAATGAAAGTCATTACTTGAACCAATATACGTATTCATATTTCTCATATCCGGGAAATACCTATTTCAACATGTCGGAACTATAAAATGATGCTAATATGCATCAGGTCAAGCTCAGCCAATGAAAAAGGAACGTGGTCTGTGACTGCAGCAGGTTGGAATGCTTGAGGCCTCGGAGGTGTTCCCTCGTTATTGGACCGAGTGGCTTCCTGGTTCTGGTTGTTGTGTCATTTTACAAATGCTGCATGATAGAGTCATTGCGGTGTCTTCTCCCATGCCTGGTGCTAATGTAGCTCCTTCACACCCACTCCCAGCAGGTCGCAACATGTGCTGCATATACTTCTACTGTGTTTTGCGCATGGCTGAGTGTGCATGAAAGAGTATTTCAGGTATGCACGAGTATCTGTAACACATACATCTTTGTTCATCTGTGTTCATTGTAATGTAATGTTCATGTAAGAGAAATATTATAATTGTATCATCACACGTGGCCTTCAGGGTAGCTAAGAAATCCCAATTTTAGAGCCTTCACTACCTTGATGATCTTGTCTGGTACCCCCCCAGGTCCTAATTGACGGTCCAGAAGTGTTGTTTGTGCACTGAGCTAAACTTTGACAAAATCACTGAAGCTGATGTATAAATATACAAAATACTGTTTTTACATATTACATATTATCATGAATATGCCTGTTACTAAATGGTCATGTATGCAAAATGCTAAAACGCAGTTGGAGGTTTTTGGAGGTGTTTTAATAGCGAGCTTGTAAGGCGGAATTGGTGTGCCCCATTTTGTGCATTAATTAGCGGCCTCTATTTTAGCTGTTTGTATATCTTTAGAACACACAGGGTTGTGGATGATGGACGGTTTTATTTATTATTTATTATAAATATAATAATACATAATAATAATAATATAATATATCATATAATATATATAATAATAAATAATATAACATTATTTATTATTATAATAAATAAATTATAATAAATAATATAATTTAATTTATTATTTATTATTCTTATATATAATAATAATAATATAATCTATTATATAATAATATATAATAACAAATAATATAATTTAATTTATTATTATTATTTATTACTATTATTATTATTATTTATTATTATTATTACTCATTGAAGACCTGACACAACACAGATACCATTTCAGGTTGTTGAGAAATTTAATAAACAACTCATGGCAAAACAAGAAGGTGGTGTAGGTTGATCTCACTGCTACATCGTGTCACATCATTTGATTTGTATTTATGCTTTTGGAATTGTTTACTGCGTGTAAATCTGCATAATTGTAAACCTATAAAAACCTTTTTTTTTAACCTTGTTGGCTTTCTGAAATGAATAGGATTAAAATGTATTCAGTTTCGGCTAGACTCAGGCCTTCTGGAAATAATTAATGACGCTAACAAACGTTGCACCGCATTTGGGTATTTGCTGTTGCCTAGCAACATGTGCTGGGGAAAAAAAGGCAGATAGGAAATTAACGATGTAAGTTGACAGTTGGTCCTCGGAAAAGAAAACAAATCAGCAGCGCCGTGAGAGTCACTGAAACAAGTTAGCACATACCGTAGTCTGGTTTCATATAGATTTGCATTTGCACAAGACTTATGGGTAATTAGGTGCTAAGTCGCGTGTAGAAGATTTCCTTAATTATACTTACTTATGAAATATATAACTATAATACTTATGAAAGCGATGTTATCCACCAATCGTATCTACCGGCCATGTCATTAGTCTGGCATTGTTACGCAGTAAAAGAAAATGACCAAAATAAGTAACAACGACTATTTTAACTATTTACCCATAATGCATTTGTTCCCAGCAGAGCAATGAATTAGTTATGGCTGCCGGCTTGATTTTTATCTTAAGCTTGTATTGGTACTTGGCATGTGCTGTATATTGTATGTATTAATAGCTACCGTTTGAGTGTTAAGTTGCTGCGTGATGACTTTAGTCTTCTATCCAACATGACCTCCTGTGATTTTTGCTGGATTGTTAAGCTCATTGGGAGTTTTGTCATAGCTCACGATTGCCACAATATGCACTTGAAATTACAGTAATAATCAATACCCATATTTTATTATATACGCATTTTGTATTTATGATATAAACAGCCTCTAAAAATGAAATATTCCCCGCAGCAATATTTATCTCCTGTTTATACATACACACCCAACCAAGCACACCAGTCTACTTCCTGTACATTCAATAGAATCAAGTTCACCAAACAAGTTGAGCGGCTCAACCTGATTTCAAACGTAGTGTAAACAGCAACATTCCACCATTGAAACCTCGTTTCCATTCGGTGGAGCGGAACAGTCTTTCAGTATCTGCAGTTGAATGTTGTCCAACCTGCTGGATGGACTCATCACATCATCTCTTTGGGTTTGGAGTAGCTCAGCAAGTTGGATGTTTATTTAGTGTATTTAGTGTATTTAGTATGTATCCTTGTAACAAATACATCTACAGGTGCGTCTTGTTTTTTCTGTTCAAGCAGAACAGGCTTAGAAGATGATGCCGGGTTGTACCCCCAAGGGTTCCCTTTGTCTCGTCTAGTGCGGTTGCTATGGTTACGTGTGAGCAAAGAGGATGAGAGGTCACAATCTGTCTGGGGTTTTTTTTTTGTTTTTTTATAAAAATATTGTATATAGTACAATATTAGGAAACTCCAAGTAATATTGCTACACTTCACACTAATAAATACTAAATGAATTACTTGACTCTTTCAATTTCAGCTACTGAAATGGTTTCATTAGCACTTGAGATGACGAATTCCGAGTCCATCTGACCAAAATCAATTTTTATAGAAAATCCATAGAGAAGCTAATATGAATAAATCAATATAAGACATCCACGAGTGACTAAAAAGATTTTTTTGAGTGCAGCGCTGCCACCTCTCATTTGGTTTTCCCGGCATGACTTTAAAAGCTCGTGTCCGTTTATTGGCAGATTAAAGTGCCCTCCCGATGCTCCAGATATCTGTCTGGCGCCGCGCTTTTTGCCTAAGTGTCTGGATTACTTCCTGCGTCATGGCTTTTAATCCTTGCATATCATCTCGTCACCTGTCTGAGATAATGCTGCCGCGTTGGTCACCTGCCTGAAATATGAAAAGGAGGGAAAGTCGTCATCCGCCAATCTGACATCTGACAGAGGCTGGGAAGTCTAAGAAGATAATAAAGAGACAAAAGAATGACGTTTTGTGTATACACGACGTCCTAGTCTGCTTGAAAGTATTTCAGACAAAATCCCCCATTGACCCTTCCAACCATGCCCGAAATAGACCCTCGACATCAGCAAACATTAAGAAGGATTCCAGACCACTCACATTAAGTTCCATCATTCCCTGTTCCACTGTTTAGGACGTGTTCTTCCACAAACAAGAACATGGAATGGTCATATTCCCTACGTACCCGATGGCTTATGGTAAAGACGATTTGACAATGCACTTCCGAAGAATTCTACATTTTCTCTAAATAGTGCCGTCCATAAATCTGTGCATACTATGAATCAAAATTAATCTGCTGGCTATAATCTCCAGGGATTTGCGGCTTGGAGATGTAGATTTTCCTTTGAAGGTATAGCAAGGTCAAGCAATTTATTTATGTTTAGTGTCTTTTATGACTGTTGATTTCACTTTGGCTTTGCTCTTATGGATATTATGTTCCTTTGTGTCGCTTTTACCAATAATGCAATGTTCATATTGTTTTAATAGAAGGCATACATTTGGCACCAATGGATGGATGCAGTTATTATTAAAGTGATATTTCAATAATAGTAGGAATGTACAGAAAATGCTGGAACCTCCTGGATTTGGTTTTCAACCAAAATCTTGGTTTTTGAGCCGGACGGTGGCCAAGTCGATAGCATGTTGGCCACACAGTCATGAGATCTGGAAGATCCGTGTTTGAATCTCCGTTGAATCTCAAGTCTCTCCCCAGGCTTGGGTTTTCTCCTGGTACTCCAGTTTCCACCCGGGGGATGGGTTTTCTCCCGGTACTCCGGTTTCCACCCGGGGGTTGGGTTTTCTCCCGGTACTCCAGTTTCCAGAAACCAGAGGTTGTTTTTTTCCCCAATACTCCAGTTTCCACCCGTGGTTTGGGTTTTCCCCCGGTACTCCAGGTGCTCCGGTTTCCACCGGGGGTTGGGTTTTCTCCGGGTACTCCGGTTTCCACCCGGGGCTTGGGTTTTCACCCGGTACTCCGGTTTCCACCGGGGCTTGGGTTTTCTCCCGGTACTCCGGTTTTCCACCCGGGGCTTGGGTTTTCTCTCGGTACTCCGGTTTCCACCCGGGGCTTGGGTTTTCTCCCGGTACTCCGGTTTCCACCCAGGGGTTGGTTTTCACCCGGTACTCCGGTTTCCACCCGGGGCTTGGGTTTTCTCCCGGTACTCCGGTTTCCACCCGGGGCTTGGGTTTTCTCCCGGTACTCCGGTTTTCCACCCGGGGGTTGGGTTTTCTCCGGGTACTACGGCTGGGATAGGCTCCAGCATATTCTGTCTCGGTTGTTGTGTGTCTCTTCTTCTCCATAAAATGTGTTTGTGTTGACATTTTTGGGTGTCTGGAACTGAATTTGATGAATTTGATTTGCAGTATTTCTTAAGGGGAAGATTGATTCAGTTTTCGTGTGACCTTTTGACCGCCCCCACTATTTGGAAAGCACTGATGTAACCGATGCAAAATATTTGTTCTCCATCATGGCACGCATCCAGGCAACGTTACTCTGCGCAATACCACACTGGAATGTAAACAAACAAAGAGGAGACTGACTCCATTTTGTTCCATTTTCACTGTCTGTAACTGAAAATGCCAACTTTCCCTTTTGCTCGTTCTCTTGTGGCGTCATCTTATCTGTTCAGTGCAAAAAAAAAAAAAAAAACGCAACTTGGCGCCCGTAAAGCTTCACACTGTCTACCAACAAAGCTCCTCTCTTGAAAGAAAACATTCCAAGCGGCAATCAAGCCCTGGAACTCTCATAACCGTCTTAGTGGCACATAAAGCCAACACAGAGCAAAAGTGGTTGTAAAAATATCAAGAATAAAAAATATGTAATATTGCGTTTAAAGGTATGGGCCTCCGTGGAAACCGCATGAAAAACTGTTTGTCATGTCAGGAACATGAAGCATTGCTGCTGTTTCAAAGACTTGCGGAGACGTTGTGTCACGGTGGAGGGCAGCAGGAGTGTCTTTTTTTCTGACAGGATCTCCATCTTATGTACACTCCGCGTTATGTAAGTGTCTCATTCACAGATTTGTGAGATTATTATCACCTTCAATAGACTCATGGTGAGATTCGCATAGCAAGCGAGGGAAGAATGACATGATGGAGGTGTGCCGCTGTGTTATATGTATATTGTTTCATACACATGTGTCCGATGGTTCAATACAAACACACGTATTGTTGCACCTCTACTACAAATATCAAATAGTTATTTTATGGTCAGCATCTTTCTGAAAGCACCAGTGCATGAATCCATGCGCCTTGTGTGGAAATATGGGCTAATAACTATAAAAGCAATCTTCACTGGCTAAATGTACTGCAAAAAAGGTCAGTAAGGATAATTCATAATGCCGCCTACAGAGAACATACTAACTCATTATTTCTAAAATCACAAACAGCTAAAATAATGCATAAGGCTAAAAATAAGCAATTAGCTAAAAATGTCATCCAATACTTCTCTACAAGAGAGGAGAAATATGATTGACTTACTATGGTACCCATTATGGCATTGCTCATATGCTCATATCACCTCCTACTTTGGTACATGACCAAAAAATTAAAAACATTTTTTTAAATTAATAAAACTATATTATGAAAGCAGGAAGTGAACAAATGTAACAGTAAAATAAATAAATATAATAAAAGAAAAAATAAACAAATAAAATAAAAAATAGAAATAAAAACATTTTATAAAATAAAGTCAAAAAAACAACTTCAATTATATTAGGAGAGCAGGAAGTGAACAAATGTAACAGTAAAATAAATGAATAAAATGAAAGAAAAAAAGAAAAAAACAAAAGAAAAAACTAAACAAATAAAATAAAAAATAGAAATAAAAACATGTTATAAAATAAAGTAAAAAAACAAATTAAATTATATTAGGAAAGCAGGAAGTGAACAAATGCAACAGTTACTGATTGTAAAGGTACCAGATGGAGGGGTAGAATTTAATAAGCTTTGCTTCTTCCTACTCCTTTTGGACATGTGGAACTGGGAACTGATTATGGGATGCACTCAATTGGAATCTGATGCATGTTCAAATGAAATAAAACCATTACCATTACCATTACCATTACCATTACCATTACCATTACCATTACCTTGTTGAACATATTTCCCTACATAGTCTATGCACGCATAAGGGACACAGTGCAGCTTGCATCATTGGAGCACGTGGACGCTTCCACCGGATCCACGATGAAGCTGCTTTTCTGCCACTCGGCTGCACGTGCCGCTGCAGGGACTTAGTGTGGAAGCCATATATGAAATTGGATTATCAACAAGCACACGGTCTGATTAAATCAACTGGATATAGTCCACACACTATCGCCCTTCTAGACTCACACCCCCAGTTTAGTCTTTTATTTCTGCGTATTTTGGCATATGCTTCATGCTAATGAAGCGGCCAATTGTGTGGTGTTTAAGTACTACGTACTTGCAATGATACTCGCTTCTGTTTGTCATCTTAATAATGACGTCTGTTGTGTGCCTGAGCGTTCCTGATAACCATCGGCTATTGGATGGGAATATTGTGGTTCTAGTGGGAAAGTCAGTGAAACAATTGTGTTTGTGTGTTGTGTTTCTCAGCAACAGCATTTCTTCTTTGTGTTTTATTGCAGCAGTTTAGTGAAAATATCTGAGTCATCAATGGTGGGATTTTTTTTTTTGAGCTGCAGGCGCTCACTGACCTGTGAACTCCCAAATTCACCGTAGAGGTCTCACTTCCCGGGAAGTCGTTAAATGGCAGGCACCAGTCGGCGTGTAATATGTGGAATGTATCCGTGTTGGCCAGGCCTCCTTGCTGACTTTCACACTTTAGTCCGAGCATGAATAAACTCTCTCAGGACTTTACACGTATGTATGGCCACATGTTTGATGCTGAGAAAACATGTGGCACGTTTTTTTAAAAATTCAACATGGGTCATAAAGGTGTGATATGTTTAAAGATTTGGTCATTAAAGGTCAACCTGAGTCAAGCTCTCCAGAAACAAGGTGCAGTCAGGGCCAGCAATCCCTTCTCTGCTGGCCTGAACACTACCAGAACCACTAAGCTACATCGTTATTGTACATACAGAAGTCTATATTATATGTATTATTCGCTCTTATATTGTAGTGTACATGGATTCTAGTACAATTATGTGTATGTTTGTTCAATAAGAGTTCAGCTTCTATGTGTTGCTAAGTGAAGTTAATCTACCCAAGGCCTTCACAGTTAGAAGCGCAGGCCAGTGTCAGCTAGCAGCAGCATTTTTCAGTCCTCTGATTGGTTGATATCTTTTTTTTTTTTTGGGTGTTCGCGGTTATTTCTTACATTCAACATCGCTCGCAGGCTGCACGGCGGTCGTGTGGTTAGCGCGCAGACCTCACAGCTAAGAGACCCGAGTTCAATTCCACCCTCGGGCATCTCTGTGTGGAGTTTGCATGTTCTTCCCATGTTTTCTCCGGGTACTCCGGTTTCCTCCCACATTCCAAAAACATGCTAGGTTAATTAGCGACTCCAAATTGTCCATAAGTATGAATGTGAGTGTGAATGGTTGTTTGTCTATATGTGCTATATGTGGGATTGGTTGGCCACCAGTCCAGGGTGGACCCCGGCTCTCGCCCGAAGACAGCTGGGATAGGCTCCAGCACCCCCGCGACCCTCATGAGGATAAGAGGTAGAAAATGAACATCGCTCGCTAGTATCTAGAATTTTCTAGTATTACTTTTGGCGAAAATATCATTCATTCGTTTTCTACTGTTTATCCTCACGAGGGTCGCGGGGAGTGCTGGAGCCTATCCCAGCTGTCTTCTGGACCGGAGTACCCAGAGAAAACCCACGCATGCACGGGGAGAACATGCAAACTCCACAATTGAACTTGGGTCTCTGAGATGTGAGGTCTGAGTCCTAACCACTCGTCCACCGTGCAGCCCATTTCAGTTGTATGTGTGCTAAATGAGAGACTGTTACGTTATGTGGATGCGTTGATCAAAGACAGGAAGAGGATGCAGCTGGACTGAGTGAGTAGGACAGCTGTCTTACTGAGGGTAAGGGTCCTGATCGGGTCCAGAAGTGAAGTTGGGGATGCTTGCAGGCTCACATCTGGAAAATTTGTCTAGATTAGTTTTTTTTTTAACTGTACCGTTTTGTTCGGAACTCTGCAGCATTCCTCATATCTCTATTTTCACTTTTATTACTCTTATTGTTCCGTGTTTTCTCTCCTTCGACTCATATTGAGTTCTGCGTGGTTCCTTCCGCTCGTTTAAGTGGTTTTGATTTCCTGGTTGCTCCTCAGTGTGTCATCATGAACCATCCCTGATCCGCACTCATTCCAAAACAGTGTGGCGCCCAAACCGCACGTGTGATTGACAATCCAATTTTCTAAACAATACAAGTGCTGATTGAGCTCTCACACCGTTTGATTCCCTTGTCGCGTCTCCTTTCCGCTACGTTCTCCAGCTTGCATCTATTCCACTCAGATCTCTGCGGAATGCCTTGAACCAAATGAAAACATTCCCATATGCCGTGTCAGCAATTCCACACTGTCTTACATCCATCATCGCCTTGCTTCGTTTTATTCTTTGGACGGATCGGCCATCACGGAGAAGTAAATGTCAGAGCAGCTGAGGCTCAGTCGGTGGACGCTAATGGACAGTACGGAATGTCGTCAATCAGGAAATAGGTCATATGCTGTTTCATTGGTATGTGCATGCGGAGTTATGCTGGGAAAGCCAGTGTGTGAGTCCCATCGGAGTTGCCAGATGTGTCTGGATGAACCGAAGAGGACGAGGATTAAGACTCATGACTGTGTAAAACGAGCACAAGTTTCACGCTAACTGCCACTGGAAGTTGTCTTTGGACCAAAGGACAGGAACTGGGATCGGATCTTGAGCGGTTAAGATTGCGTTGTATTGCACAGCCGGGAAAGTCATTGCAATAGTTTCAAACTTAAACTTGGATTCATATTTACATCCATTCCAAAAACATGCTAGGTTAATTAGCCACTCCAAATTGTCCATAGGCATGAATGTGAGTGTGAATGGTTGTTTGTCTATATGTGCCCTGGGATTGGCTGGCCACCAGTCCAGGGTGTAGAAGAGAGCTGGGATAGGCTCCAGCACCCCTGCGACCCTCGTGAGGATAAGCGGTAGAAAATGAATGAATGAATGATTATTATACATTATTTACTCTTGTTATGTCTATTATATCGGGTAATACGAGTGTAAAGGTAACAATAGGGGTGTTAGTTCATGTCTAGAGCTCTCTAATAATGTTAAAAACTATTTTTACAAGGTTGTACATTAAGTGTGTTCTAATTATGAAAATATTGAATTCATAAATAAGCAATCCCACTTCACAGAAATTCACTTATGACGGTTCAATGTAGAAGACAGCTGGGATAGGCTCCAGCACCCCTGCGACCCTCGTGAGGATAAGCGGTAGAAAATGAATGAATGATTATTATACATTATTTACTCTTATGTCTTATTATATCAGGTAATACGAGTGTAAAGGTTACAATAGGGGTGTTAGTTCATGTCTAGAGCTCTCTAATAATGTTAAAAACTATTTTTACAAGGTTGTACATAAGTGTGCTCTAATTATGAAAATATTGAATTCATAAATAAGCAATCCCACTTCACAGAAATTCACTTATGACAGTTCAATGTAGAAGACAGCTGGGATAGGCTCCAGCACCCCTGCAACCCTCGTGAGGATAAGCGGTAGAAAATGAATGAATGAATGATTATTATACATTATTTACTCTTGTTATGTCTATTATATCGGGTAATACGAGTGTAAAGGTTACAATAGGGGTGTTAGTTCATGTCTAGAGCTCTCTAATAATGTTAAAAACTATTTTTACAAGGTTGTACATAAGTGTGCTCTAATTATGAAAATATTGAATTCATAAATAAGCAATCCCACCTCACAGAAATTCACTTATGACGATTTGGTGTAGAAGACAGCTGGGATAGGCTCCAGCACCCCTGCGACCCTCGTGAGGATAAGCGGTAGGAAATGAATGAATGAATGATTATTATACATTATTTACTCTTGTTATGTCTATTTTATTGGGTAATACGAGTGTACAGGTAACAATAGGGGTGTTAGTTCATGTCTAGAGCTCTCTAATAATGTTAAAAACTATTTTTACAAGGTTGTACATAAGTGTGCTCTAATTATGAAAATATTGAATTCATAAATAAGCAATCCCACTTCACAGAAATTCACTTATGACAGTTCAATGTAGAAGACAGCTGGGATAGGCTCCAGCACCCCTGCGACCTTCGTGAGGATAAGCGGTAGAAAATGAATGAATGAATGATTACTATACATTATTTACTCTTGTTATGTCTTATTATATCGGGTAATACGAGTGTAAAGGTAACAATAGGGGTGTTAGTTCATGTCTAGAGCTCTCTAATAATGTTAAAAACTATTTTTACAAGGTTGTACATAAGTGTGCTCTAATTATGAAAAAATTGAATTCATAAATAAGCAATCCCACTTCACAGAAATTCACTTATGACAGTTCAATGTAGAAGACAGCTGGGATAGGCTCCAGCACCCCTGCGACCTTTGCGAGGATAAGCGGTAGAAAATGAATGAATGAATGAATGAATATTATACATTATTTACTCTTGTTATGCCTATTATATTGGGTAATACAAGTGTAAAGGTAACAATAGGGGTGTTAGTTCATGTCTAGAGCTCTCTAATGGTAGTCTTCATGGGGGGCGGAAATCCCACATGCGTAACGTAACACAACATAAGCTTTCACTCTTCTCCAGTGGACATATAGCTGTGATTCGGATGGACGATGGACTTTGAAGAGACCTCACAACCCAGTCTAGTCTACAAGGGATTCTTAAGCCTCCATCACATGTTGTTTGCTGCAACTGAAAGAATTGTTGGAATGTTGTCAGTCCATTTTTGATGACATCACGCCATCTGGAGCAGACAGCTGATCCCCGCTGTGTAAACAAGAAGAGATGGACAAGAGTCAGCCAAGATGGAGGATTTTTAAGGCTTTTAGGGGAAACACTTTGTTGGAAAATGTTGTATGGTTCAATTCCAAATGGAAGATGATTCATAAACTTCATGTACAGTAATCTGCTGTCAATCTTCTCCAGGGTTGTTTGTAGTTTTTAATTATTTTACCAGGTACATTTAAAAAACAATTGTAAACAATATGAAGGTGGGCTGCACGGCCACCGAGTGGTTAGCACACAGGCCTCACAGCTAGGAGACCTGAGTTCAATTCCACATTCGGACATCTCTGTGTGGGGTTTGCATGTTCTTCCCGTTCATGCGTGGGTTTTCTCCGGGTACTCCGCTTTCCTCCCACATTCCAAAAACATGCTAGGTTAATTAGCCACTCCAAATTGTCCATAGGTACGTATGAATGTGAGTGTGAATGGTTGTTTGTCTATATGTGCCCTGTAATTGGCTGGCCACCAGTCCAGGGTGTAGAAGACAGCTGGGATAGGCTCCAGCACCCCTGCAATCCTCATGGGGATAAGCGGCAGAAAATGAATGAATGAATGAATGAACGATTTGGCAGGGAACCGGTCCAGGGTGTACCTCGCCTCTCACCCGAAGTCAGCTGGGATAGGCTCCAGCATATCCCCTTGAGCCTAGTGAGGATAGTTGGCAACTCTAAATTGTCCATAGGTATGAATGTGAGTGTGAATGGTTGTTTGTCTATATGTGCCCTGTGATTGGCTGGCCACCAGTCCAGGGTGGACCCCGCCTCTCGCCCCAAGACAGCTGGGATAGGCTCCAGCACCCCCGCGACCCTCGTAAGAAAATGAATGAATGAATGAATGGTGAATGCCGGGCTGCACGGTGGACGAGTGGTTAGCACACAGGCCTCACAGCTATGAGACCCGAGTTCAATTCCACTTTCTGTGTGGAGTTTGCATGTTCTCCCCGTGCGTGTGTGGGTTTTCTCCGGTTTACTCCCACATTCCAAAAACATGCTAGGTTAATTAGCCACTCCAAATTGTCCATAGGTATGAATGTGAGTGTGAATGGTTGTTTGTCTATATGTGCCCTGTGATTGGCTGGCCACCAGTCCAGTGTGGACCCCGCCTCTCACCCCAAGACAGAATAAACGTGAGAATAAACGGTAGAAAATGAATGAATGAATGATGAATGCCTACTCCATATTTTCCTCCATATTTCCACTTCCTGTAGTTTTGGATGTTCTGTTCTTCGTCTTCAGCTGTAAGATTATGGTGTAAATGACCTCAACTGTATCCTGGATGTCACAGGCAGTACTTTGCTAGGAACGAATGAGCAGGTCAGGCCAACAGAAAGGAAACATCCTCCATTGAAAGAGCTAATGCGCGCGGCCGTCTTAGTGTAAATGTTTATGTCTCATGAGATTTGTGTGCTTTGTAAGATCTCCGTGTTAGTCCGTGTGGCCACTTCAGGAGATTCCATTTCCTCTTTCATGACACGCTCGTAACAAGATAAGGATTTGGGTATGTTTTATTGACCTATCAGTGAAACATTTGGGGATGTGAGTCAATGCACATTCGTCGTGAATAAACCGTCCATCTCTTGGAAGTCATACACACTCAAACTCAGCCTTGTTATCTTTAAGTTTGAATTTTAATAGCACTAAGCTGGTAATTGATGCAATATCTTATCAATAATGATACTTCAATCGTGTGTTATATGTCTTTCTGAACTTTGAACAACTATTTCATTGTGAATAGCCATGTATACATGGACCCAAATATTCCAATTGTATTCGGATTATTTGCTCAAACGGAAATAATTGAACCTTTGTATACACCTCATTCCGAAAGAAAAGTGCCAATCCAAATGAACATATAATCGGATTCCCAAGTGTGGAATATTCCTTTGCCCAATCCAATGAAGGTGTCTTGTACCCGCTCAAACGGAACGTGGTGGAGCGTTCTCCTTTGGCGCGTTTTTCTTCTTCTGTTGTTTATTGGCGGTTGGCAAGCAGCAGAAAGAGGAATAACTCCTGATGTATATGTGGCTAATGTCGTATCAGGTATGTATCAAGTAAGAATCTTGACTGAAAACTGAGTAAAAAAGCTGAAACCTGAATGACAATCAGGTTTATCCACCTCTGCTGGGCCCCTCCAGCCACATTCGCAACCTGACTCCCTCTTCTGTGCCCGGAGAGGAGATCGTGTCTTATCAGTGTGTACAACGCCCGTTCCGATGCCGAGTTCGATGCAGCCCCGCACACAACCAAAGTTCCTCCTGCACTAAAAGTGCTACATAGTGTCTGCATGCTCCCAAATCCGTACTGAGGTGGTACTCATCCAACAAATTTTGCCCACACTAGCAAGTACATCGATATTGCCAATTACTCGCCCTTAAATGCCGCACCAATCTTAAAGCAAGTATTGGCCGATATCGGTACCAGCCGACACGGATCGGTGGCCGAACGATCGGAGCACCCCTAATATAAACCTTAAGTTTTATTTTATTTTCACGTCCGAACTGTGTGCTGCAGTCCGGATTTTAGTTTCTCTTTCCGGCGTTGCCTTGAAGCCATGTGGGGGCGGGATAAAAAGACGGCTTAGTCATGGATGTGGCGTCATGGATGTGGCGTCATGGATGTGGCGTCATGGATGTGGCGTCATGGATGTGGCGTCATGGATGTGGCGTCACGGCTGTGGCGTCACGGCTGTGGCGTCATGGATGTGGCGTCACGTATGTGGCGTTATGGATGTGGCGTCATGGATGTGGCGTTATGGATGTGGCGTCATGGATGTGGCGCCATGGATGTGGCGTCATGGATGTGGCGTCACGTATGTGGCGTCATGGATGTGGCGTCATGGATGTGGCGTCATGTATGTGGCGTCATGGATGTGGCGTCATGGATGTGGCGTCATGGATGTGGCGTCACGTATGTGGCGTCATGGATGTGGCGTCATGGATGTGGCGTCACGTATGTGGCGTCATGGATGTGGCGTCATGGATGTGGCGTCACGTATGTGGCGTCATGGATGTGGCGTCATGGATGTGGCGTCACGTATGTGGCGTCATGGATGTGGCGTCATGGATGTGGCGTCATGTATGTGGCGTCATGGATGTGGCGTCATGGATGTGGCGTCATGGATGTGGCGTCACGTATGTGGCATCACGGATGTGGCGTCATGGATGTGGCGTCATGGATGTGGCGTCACGGCTGTGGCGTCACGTATGTGGCATCATGGATGTGGCGTCATGGATGTGGCGTCATGGATGTGGCGTCATGGATGTGGCGTCACGTATGTGGCGTCATGGATGTGGCGTCATGGATGTGGCGTCACGGCTGCGGCGTCATGGCTGCGGTGTCATGGCTGCGGCGTCATGGCTGCGTGGTGCCAACATTTCATGTGCCGTGAAGAAAACCAAAGAAAACAAACAATGCACCCTTCCTGTGCGCAACTGCCATTTACATAACTCCCAATTGTCCTTGAAGAGGCAGAATTTGGGATGCAGTTCTTAACAGGATATGGCTGGTCTGAGATGTTTATGCTGCAAGAAGCGCGCGTGTTGAAATCCCTGTGTGTCAACTTGTTTGTCTGTGAGATTCCATCCCAGTCAAGCAGCCCACCGCTGTCGGGACAAGAGTCAGCTGGCTGTGGGCGGATGGATGCTAAGAGTAGAAGTCAATGATTCCCGGGAACGGGCGTTGATACTCTGCAGGGGTCTTCTTCCTCTTCTTCCTCTTCTTCCTCTTCTTCCTCTTCTTCCTCGTCTTCCTTTCTCATGCCGCCTGCGTCATTGTGTGTTTGGAATGATGCTCGCTGGCCGCAGGGGCCACAGTCAAGGTTAGACTTGAAAGTTGTGTAGTGTTTTTTCTCAAGTATGTAGTCAAATAGGGGCTGCACGGTGGACGAGTGGTTAGCACACAACTACGAGACTCACATCAGACTTGATCTAACAGGCTTTTACTGCATGTTAAATAATAATCCCTAATATAAATCCATAATAAAAACATAGGCTACTTATATGGTCATAACCCACATCCAACTAAAACACGTCACTTCCTGTCCGCCCACCACTCCGCTCCCCCAGGGAACACATTTATAGCAACACACATCAGCATGAGTCTTTATTTATATATATTTTTATACATATTATATGTTGGCTGCACGGCGACTGAGCGGTTAGCGCACAGACCTCACAGCTAGGAGACCGGAGTTCGATTCCACCTCTGGCCATCTGATGAGACACACATCAGACTTGATCTAACAGTTGAATAATAATGCCTAATATAAATCCATAATAAAAACATGGGCTACTGATAAGGCCATAACCCACGGCCAACTAAAACACGTCACTTCCTGTCCGCCCACCCCTCCGCTCCCCCAGGCAACACATTTATAGCAACACACATCAGCACAATTCCTTATTGATATTTTTTTTATACATATTATACGTTGGCTGCACGCCGACTGAGTGGTTAGCGCACAGACCTCACAGCTAGGAGGCCGGAGTTCGATTCCACCCCTGGCCATCCGATGAGACACACATCAGACTTGATCTAACAGTTAAATAATAATCCCTAATATATGTAAATCCATAATAAAAACATAGGCTACTGATATGGCCATAACCCACGCCCAACTAAAACACGTCACTTCCTGTCCGCCCACCACTCCGCTCCCCCAGGGAACACATTTATAGCAACACACATCAGCACAATTCCTTATTGATATTTTTTTAATACATATTATACGTTGGCTGCGCAGCGACTGAGTGGTTAGCGCACAGACCTCACAACTAGGAGGCCGGAGTTCGATTCCACCCCTGGCCATCCGATGAGACACGCATCAGACTTGATCTAACAGTTAAATAATAATCCCTAATATGAATCCATGATAAAAACATGGGTTACTGATATGGCCATAACCCACGCCCAACTAAAACACGTCACTTCCTGTCCGCCCACCACTCCGCTCCCCCCAGGGAACACATTTATAGCAACACACATCTGCACGAGTCTAGGCTCCAGCACTCTCACAACCCCAAGTGAGAGCGGTGTGTAAGTGTCTGGTAGACTCGAGCAGCTTGGTCATTCGTATCCAAAGCCGAAGGGCACATCAGAAGTACTGAAGTACATCTCCTCAGATACTACTAAGAGTTTTCTGTGACTTTCTGATGTTATTTTGGTACTAGTCCTTATTTTGTATCTCAAGGCATCTTCCAACCATCCTTTTTTTTTTTCCCAGTCTTCGCTGCTGCGTTCAAGTCCTACGTGCCTGCAGGGAACATGTCGTCTGTTTTCTCAAATCAAAAGTAAAACTGTGCCGGTTGTCATGGAGATCACTTACTAAGAAATAGAAAGTTTCTTCAATGCTCTCGGGGTCTTATTGTCGTTTTAATGATGGCGGGGTTTTGACTCTGGTGTGTCGCAGTCGCAGTCATAGCATCATGCCTTTTGCAGCTATTTACAACCCCCCCACCGCCCCACCATAACGGAGCAGTGGTTTACAGTGTGTGTGTGGATGGAGGATGTAAGTCCACATTCCGCCGGGTGTGTGAGTAAAGCATGATCCAACATGATCAAGCCCTAAAGCCCTTTTGTATGTGCAGTCCTGACTCCATTACACGACGACGTGGTCGGAAGCGACAGAAATGGATGGGCTACACACTAACGATATTTTGTAGAAGTAGACATCTGACTAACGCAACATTAGAGGTGTCCTGGCTGGTCCACCAATATTATAGACCAGTGATCAATGATATAATAGTCATGTGAATTAGCCTATTATTATTACTATCATCATTCTTCTTCTTCTGATTATTACTACTACTACTACTACTAGTAGTAGTAGTAGTAGGCTAGTATTAGCCTGCTTATTTGGCTTTGCTTTTGCCCTATTATGTGAAATTTGTCAGATATTTTTTTGTAAAAAAAAAATATATATATATTTTTTTAAATCAATAATTTTTTAAAAATCAAAAAAAAAATCAAATTATTTAGGGGGCCCTATTATATTAAATTTGTTATTTGGGGGGCCTTAAAAACATCTTAGTGCGTCCTTATGATTTGAGATTTGAGATTGTTTTGTAAAAAAATAAAATAAAAATAAAAAAAATTAAAAAATCAATAAAAAATATCAAATTATTGAGGGGGCTTCAGAACAATTTAAGGGGGCCCTATCATATTAAAATTGTCAGAGATTTTTCATTTTTATTTTAGGGGGTCCTTATTATATGAAATTTGCCAGAGATTTTTTTTGTAAAAATAAATAAATAAATAAATAAATTAAAAAATCAATACAAAATATAAACTTATTTAGGGGGGTTCAGAACAATTTAAGGGGCCCTATTATATTAAAATTGTCAGAGATTTTTTTTAGTAAAAAAAAAAAAATCTTTAAAAAAAAGTAAAAAAAAATCAATAAAAAATATCGAATTATTTAGGGGGCTTCAGAACAATTTAAGGGGCCCTATTATATTATTATTATACTATTATATTTTTTTGTAAATAAAAAAAATTAAGGGGGTATTTTTTTTGTAAAAAAAAATCTATAAAAAAAGTAAAAAAAATAAATAAAAAATATCAAATTATTTAGGGGGGCTCAAGAACATTTGCACATGGATGAGTTCCAAATGTGACACACAAAAATCAGCTCCTCGGGTCATTTAAATTCTACTTTGTAGGCCTGAACAAATACTGTGATCCTGGAGCACCGTGCCAATGACATATAAAAATATGCTTTAATGATATTGTATATCATATTATTTCAAGATAAACGGCTTTTTAAGTCATTGAAGTACATTTGGGAAGCAGCTGGAGATGCTGGAATCACGCTTGAGTGCACATTGAAGAGTCTTGTGGTGCAGATGGTTATTAGTATCATTTAATGACTCCCCTGCCTCCCACACATGTTGACAGGAGTACTAATGGAAGTCACGTCACAGAGTTCCCCTCTTAACTCTCTTCTTTTACACTCTTGGCACAAAAAGTCCACCAAAGGTTGCCTTTTTCCATCAAGCAGACGTCTCGCCTTGCTTGCCGTGCCGTTCCAGTTCCGTTCGAGAGGAATTGTTTCTTCGTTCTTCGCACTTTAAGGCCTTCCAACGCGCTTCCTGCTGGGCTGTTCTCTGAAATGACATAGTGACGTTTCCACATCCTGATATTCTCTGCCAGAAACATCAATGCATGCATTGGGTTCATTGAAAGTGCAGCACAGGAGCCATCTTCTCCCTTACGCTGTTTGCAGTAATACTTTGTTCGGTTGTGTTTCTGCGTTTATCACTTCAACAATAATAGCACTCATTAATTCCTCACTGATATTTTACATTTATATTTACCAGTAGCGTCACTAGGTTATGAGGACAGGGGGGAGCTTAGCCCGCTGGAGATGCACAGGATATGAATGAATGTAGGGGGGTCTTAGGGGGTCTTTAGGGGGCCTTAAGAACATTTTAAGGGGGTCTATATTATATGTAATTTGTCAGAGATTTTTTTGTAAAAAAAAAAGAATCAATAATTTTTTTTTTAAATCTATAAAAATATCAAATTATTTAGGGGGGCTTCAGAACAATTTAAGGGGGCCCTATTATATTTAATTTGTTAGATATTTTTTTCGTTAAAAAAATCTATAAAAAAAGGAAAAAAAACATCTATAAAAAAGTACAAAAAAATCTATAAAAATAGGGCTGAACTGATATTTATTTTACATTCATGCATGAGTTCCAAATGTGACAGACAAAAATCATTTAAATTCTACTTTGTAGTCCTGAACAAATACTGTGTCAGAATAAATTCAGCTGGCAGACAAAGCAACATTTATTGTCACGACTTAAACACTGACTGACTGAAAAAAAAAAAAAGATGTACGTATAATGGCATCAGTTTAACGTGTGACTTGTATGAAACATCATATGATACACAAATAGATGTTCTTTGGGCCATCCATGCATTTTCTTTGCTCCTTGGGTCCCGGGTGTGGTGGGGCCTGTGGCAGCTGACTTTGGGCAGTGTGGGGGGGGGGGGGGGGGGGGGTTCTGGTCGCCAGCCAATCACAGGACTGTTTTTTTATGGTCTGTCCTTATCATGAGCAGTCAGAACAGTTAAATGTTTTTTTTTTCCAGGGAATGACTGTGATGTTTGTTGTGTGCATGCGGGGGTGGGGGGGTTGGTGGGGGTCGCAATGAAGGCATCTTTGTAAGCCTCACATAAGATACTAGTGTTTGCCTTAACTTGCCATTGCGTAAAATGGCGGCGTGTTAGGGCGGGTGAGTGTTGCGGATGTGAGGATGGCTTATTGAATGTTTGTGTGCTTTTGTTTGTGTTTGTGTGCTTTTTAATATACACACACCTCATCAATTGTGACACGAAAGTTTTCCATTTTAATTTGGAAACCATCAATTAATGCACAGACTCAAACGTTTGCACATAAAGAGTTGGTGCCGAGCGACTGTACTCAAAAGGTGCCGAACATTATACCAAAGAATCCTGACGTGGCGAACGTCAATTAGCCTACTCAGTCCGCTTAAGAGGCATAATATAAAAAAATATGTATAACAGCAATATAAAATAAAAAAAATACACTACAACAATATAAAACACTGTAGTTCATGCATTATTTTGGTAATGGTAATGGTTTAATTTCATTTGAACATGCATCAGATTATAATTGAGTGCATCCCATAATCAGTTCCCAGTTCCACATGTCCAAAAGGAGTAGGAAGAAGCAAAGCTTATTAAATCCTACCCCTCCATCTGGTACTTTTACAATCAGTAACTGTTACATTTGTTCACTTCCTGCTTTCCTAATATAGTTCAAGTATTTTTTGGTTTGTTTTTTAAATGTTAAAATTTTAAAATTTTAAAATTTTTAAATTTTTAAATTTTAAAATTTTAAAATTTTAAAATTTTTAAATTTTTAAATTTTTAAATTTTTAAATTTTTAAATTTTTAAATTTTTAAATTTTTAAATTTTTAATGTTTTAATGTTTTAATGTTTTAATGTTTTAATGTTTTAATTTTTTAATGTTTTAATTTTTTAATTTTTTGTCACGTACCAAAGTACTGGGTGATATGAGCATCCAATGCCATAATGGGTACCATAGTAACCGTCAATATAGTGATATATATAGCACATCATGACTGGTTCAAGACTCTTCATCCTTGTATTTAGCAAATTTATTTTATTTATTAATTTATTTTATAAATTTTTATAAAAAAAAAATATTTTTTAAACTTTTTTTTTTTTTTTTTTGTCCCGTACCAAAGTGTATATAGGAAATATATATTATCTTGCATGTAAAAATAACAATAGCTACTGTTACATGGTTCCATGACAACAGAGCAAAGAAATGAGAGATGGAAAACACTTCTTTCCCTCCACCCTTCAACCACCTGCTCTCTCCATACGGAATAGCGAGCTCCGCTGGCAAACAAAGCAATTATGCTGTGGATGAGTGATTTCACAGCAAGTGATGCATGCACAGACTTTTGGGACATAAATACAGATGACATCTTTAATGTACAGACACGTATTAAATATATGCTGATTTGCTACTACATGTGTAAAAATGTGCAGACCTTGAGTATAAAGGGTGTTCCTAAAAAAAACTGTACACTGTAACACTAATCTGGCCTGAATGATTAAGATTGTATTTGGGATTAAACCCCGTATGAAATTGAGCTGTGAGATGAACGGAGTGGAGTCACATCAGACAAAAAGGAAATTGGTCAGTTGGAAAAAAAAAGTGAATGATGCTGAAGCCTGTTGCCATGGTGATTTGGGTCAATGAACAGTTGCCATGGTTGCCTCCCTACTTGGAATTCCGCGAAGGGGATATTTTGACGTGTCTGCAGTCTTAAGTTGCGGGCGGAGGATGATGAAAGTGTGTAATTATGAATGAGGATATATGTACAGGGCGTGTCGTTATGTGTCGTTATGTGATATAATTAGGAGGAAAGAACGTCCTTCCTTTACGCTGATTGAAATGTATGGACTGTTTTGGTGGTCAGATGTTATTTTGCACATGCTTTTTGGTGCGTGTTCACTATTGTTCACAATTGTGGCCTTCACCAACCTTAACAACACCAACAAAGAAGTCTTTTGGACAAAAGGTCAGATGTCTTCAGGTAGGTCTTGGCTATGGACGAGAATAAGTATCTATCGTAAATAAAGGGGCACAAGTTCAGCAACTCTGAGGTACGTAGATGTTGGCGACATTGTTTTGGCTGAACAAAACAATATTCATATCAGTTTTATAGGTCAGCGTGTGCTTCATCTGTCACATTGTGCTCCTGATCCAGAGTCAGAGAGAGAGAGACACAGCGATTGCTTTCCATCCACCTGATCTCTGTGAAAAATGAGGTCATCGCCCGTCATCGCTTGATCTGCTGAGTCAGATCACAAATACCGACAAATTAAAAATGCAGGGATTATACAACAACAGTTGGAAATAGAATTATTTTTATACACATAATAATATACTGTAATTTTTCTATTTGTTACATTACATACCGAACCGTCATAAGTGAATTTCTGTGAAGTGGGATTCCTTATTTATTCATAATTAGAGCACACTTATGTACAACCTTCTAAAAATATTTTTTAACATTATTAGAGAGCTCTAGACATGAACTAACACCCCTATTGTTACCTTTACACTCATATTACCTGATATAATAGACAGTATAATATTCATTCATTCATTCATTTTCTACTGCTTATCCTCACGAGGGTCGCAGGGGTGCTGGAGCCTATCCCAGCTGTCTTGGGGCAAGAGGCGGGGTCCACCCTGGACTGGTGGCCAGCCAATCCCAGGGCACATATACATAGACAAACAACCATTCACACTCACATTCATACCTATGGACAATTTGAAGTGGCTAATTAACCTAGCATGTTTTTGGAATGTGGGAGGAAACCGGAGTACCCGGAGAAAACCCACGCATGGAGAACATGCAAAAAGATGGCCGAGGGTGGGATTGAACTCAGGTCTCCTAGCTGTGAGGTGCACTCATCCGCCGTGCAGCCACCGTATAATATAATTTAAATAAAGACTCATGCTGATGTGTGTTGCTATAAATGTGTTCCCCGGGGGTGCGGAGTGGTGGGCGGACAGGAAGTGACGTCTTTTAGTTGGGCGTGTGTTATGGCCATATCAGTAGCCCATGTTTTTATTATGGATTTATATTAGGGATTATTATTTAACATGCAGCAAAGATGAAGTCTCATCCAACACTACTGACACCTAGTGACCAGTGTAGAGTACTACATGTCATTTCATTCATTTAGCTGTTTTTCTGCTTGAAAATGCTTAATTTAAGCCAAAGCTATGTAAAAAATTAGCATTTTTTTTTACCAATAATAGGCCATATTTAATCATGAAACATTTAGTAATATATTTTTTTAAACTATCATATAGTGAATTTGAATGAATATATGAATATGATTTTTTAATGTTATTTTCTAAAATGTGTTTTACACAGGCGCATTGTTTTTGTTTTACCAGTTATCATTTGCATCCATCATCATCATCATCATCATCATCATCATCATCACATGTATGGGCTAACCGTGTAGCCCACACAAATCACGCCATCTCATGGGTTCTCGGCTGATGATGTACTGTTGCATGTGAGTATTTTTGCCGCTTGGGGCTGGAGCTGGTCTGGTATCAGAGGCCTTGTTGTCCCAGCCCCCCCCCCCATTCCCCCCGCCCTCCACTGTCCCTCTAGTCCTTGAACTGATGTTGACGTGAATGTGATGTCATGTGACATTTGGAGTCTGCAAGAGATGCGAGACGTGCTCTCTCTGTCTGTACGTTGATGTGAAGAGATGCGAGGGGATATCCGTGCATGCAACGGTACACACACATAGTACACACATAATACACACATAGTACACACACATACACACGATGTGGCAGGACCAGAATAGACGGAACGTTTTTTTCTTTTTTTGGTCTTGATGAGTGTGCACCACGTGGCGAGATAGCACATGAAGCTCCCTTCCCCCCATCACCGACGATGATGTTAGACCCTCTACTGTACGTTACCACGGGCAACAAGGATGCACCCCCCCCCTTCTCCCTCCACCGACTGGGCTGCATCATCACTGTAATAGCTTTAGGATATTCCTCGTATGTCCACACACGTGTTGATACGTGACAGCATCCGCCGCTTGCCATTTTGTACGCACCGTGCACAACATCAGGGTTGCGGTTGAATTCCGCGTCCACAAAAGCTTACATTGACCTCATGTTTGAGATTATTGGCAGTCACCTTGGAGTGTCATTGACAGCGTCATCATGAGCTTATCCGTGTTTGATGTGTTTTTCCTGACCGTCCTCAGCTTGAAGACCTGCAGACGCGCAACACGCCTCGTGTGTGGTCTGCGCACGAGGCGTTCTGGGAATTCTGGGAATGTGTTTTTTCAGAGCAGGTGAATCTCCTTGCTGCTCTGCCATAGTGCTCCGAAGCAAAACAACTTTAAAGTGGGTGGCCACGTTTTGCTTCACATCTTGTTGCGACACAAAGAAAGTTTCCACTGTGAGGGTGTTGCCGGGCAGAAAAGAGTTACAGATGAGGGTGGGATTGCGATTTAACCATGAGATCATCACCCGGTGTAATGAGGGACTTGTTCCAGCAGCTCATGCGGGGGGCGTGACACTGAACATTGGCTGGATTCAATCCAATAAACCGCATTTGAAATAATCAATGACATATTTTAGATTGGACTCCCAATGGAACCTTGTGTGTTTGTGTTTGTTTTTAGTTCATGAATACTAAAACATGGCGTTATGTCACTCATTGATTTTTCAGCTGGTCCGTGACCGCTAATCTTACCGGCAATCATTGGGATTAACGTCCGAGTCTGCACAACTGCGATGTGTGGTGTCGGGTTGCGGCTTTAACTGCAGCATCGAGCAAACGCGGTCAACGCTGAGATGTCGGCTAAAATCAATTAAAAACATGGAGCCTGTTGAGCAGCTTCGTTTGTCAAAGATGCTGTACGTTTAAAAAGGACGACAAATGATGGAGTCCTCATACTAAAATGGGCTCATCTTGTAATCCATTAGTTAATCAATAAGCGGTTGGACCGCAACCATAGCAACCATCCTTAGGGTTAGCATTGCCACGACAATCAATCGATAAATAAAAACAAACTCCATCATTTTGCCGGCCTCCATATATTGACATGACTTAGTGTGTTGTGTTGTTTTATTGCTTCACTGTAGGTTTTATGCTTTCTTTGTAGCACTTTGAGTTTTCTATAATGTAAAGTGCAATAAAAATAACATTTATAATAATAATAATTATTATTATTATTATCACAATCATAATAATTATTATAATATAATTAGAATAATATAATAATTATAATATTATATGATAATAATAATATAATATTACTAATTATAATATTATTATTAATATAATAATTATTATTACTAATTATTATTAACTATACTAGTAATGATAATAATAATAATAATAATAATAATAATGATTATTATTATTATTATTATTATTATTATTAATAAATTATTATTAAATAATTATTATTAATAATAATAATATTATTATTATTATACACACGTGCATGCGTGTCCCTGAATGTCATCACACCCCCACTTCCAAATGAACATGTTGATACGACGGCCTAAAACACGTCAAATGTTCGCAGAAAAACTCCTCTTACGTAGCGTGAACGGAAGCTAGCTGGGTTAGCTTAGTGTGTAGCTGTGTGCGTTTACACCATGTAAACCAGAACTGGAGTGAGACCAGTGATGTTGTTTGGTCTAGACACGGTACCACTGAGGAATAGACAGGAAGCAGAACCGGAGAGAGCAGACATGAGGATGCTGAGGTTCTCATTGGGAGTGACCGGGATGGATAGGATCAGGAAGGAGTACATTACATGTTAGAGGCCTTGGAGATAAAGTCAGTTATCGGCCAGACTGAGATGGTTGGGACATGTCCAGAGGAGAGATAGTGAATATATTGGTAGAAGGATGCCAAAGACCAAAGAAGACCAAAGAGAAGGTTTAAGGAGGACATGAGGGTAGTTGCTGTGTCAGACAGTTTCGGTTGGAGGAGATTGATTTGCTGTGGCGACCCCCTGAAGGGAAAAGCCCAAAGAAGAAGAAACCATAATTATCTGTTGGATAAAAATCGTCTTTGTAAAACAACAGGAAACTAACTCTGCTATTCTTCTCTTCAGGGCTGGCATCGATGATGTCGAGACAGATGTGGTGGAGATTGAAGCAAAGCTGGACAAGGTATGGAAAACGTTGGGAATCTTCTCATTCAAGCTGTCTACTTAAATCCATGTTGGCATCAAAGTCAGCGCTTAGACGTCGAGGGAAGCTAATTGCTTTTCTTTGTAACTGTTCAATAAACCAGACCTTGGCTCTTATGTCAAATAGGCTCATGAATAGCTAACCAACACGAGGTTAGCTCCTTTATAGAGGAGCGGTATAGAAGCATGACGTCACTAAATTTGACCATATCTCTATTTATATGTTTATATGAAAATGCTCAGGTGTTTAAAAATATATAGATATGTCACTCTCATCATGATTGTGGGTAAGAATACATTTATTGATACATTTATTGTCCACCCTATTATTACAATGTAGAAGTAGAGGGTGAATTGCCTCCTGGGAGTCTGAGAGCATCACATATGGTTTTAGTATGAGATTATGTTCATATGATTATGGTAATCAGCCCATTTTATTGTTATAGTTATGCAGTTTAGGTGTTTTTAATATGTATTTATGAAAATAATATTCCCATGACAGGCTGCACGGCGGTCGAGTGGTTAGCCTGCAGACCTCACAGCTAGGAGACCCGAGTTCAAGCCCACTCTCGGCCATCTCCGGTTTTCTCCGGGTACTCCGGTTTCCTCCCACATTCCAAAAACATGCTAGGTTAATTAGCCACTCCAAATTGTCCATAGGTATGAATTTGAGTGTGAATGGTTGTTTGTCTATATGTGCTCTGTGATTGGCTGGCCACTAGTCCAGAGTGTACCCCGCCTCTTGCCCCAAGACAGCTGGGATAGGCTCCAGAACCCCCCCGAGGGCACTTGTAGCTTCCTGGTGGGGCAAAAACAAGCTCCAAACTAACTGTATTGCTTGTTTTATTTTTTTAAAGACACAATGTCATAATAAAATGTAAAAAAAAAACATGTGATAACCGGATAACTGTAGCTAGCTTGCTGCCACCAGAGCAACAGAAGAAATGAGAGCCAGGCAAAATATGTAAACAAAGATGGTAGAAAAATCGATCGAATGCGATCGCAAACACAGACATCAGTGGGATTGGACCGAGACAGGCTGTCCACATCATAAGGGACAAAGTGCGTCGTTTATCAGGTCATGCAGATAACAAATTTACTCACGACGTCTCATATTTTTGTCGCAAAATGCGACCATTTAGTCGTAGTCTGGAGCCATGAGTCTGTTAGCCCTACCAGTTATTTATTATATATTATAAGTAATCTTAAATTTTGTTGAATTTTAAGAAAGGTGCTACAATTCTACAATTCACGTTGTTACTACATATATTTATACTACAAAAAAAAGCAGTTGTCCCAGGTCAATAAAAAAGTTAATTTCAGTCATTTATTGTCCATCAATAGTAGTTTCATTACCAGGCCGGTAGGGAGAATTTTGTCCTCAAACGTTTTCTGCTCCAAGCGGGTCAATGCCCTCCACTGAACTTTGGGCTCGCTCTGAACTATGTTGAAAAATGATCCGAGTAATCAGAGGAGTCTCCGTCATGGTTATTGGTTCTGCTCAGCAGGGGTCCTCGTGCTGCTCTGGTAGGATGCCCTGACCCTGCCTGAGGGACATTGTGCCAAAATGTAAATGAGAATAATGTTGGATTGATGACGGCCATCTTTGAATATTCCGGCATGAGCAAAAAGGGCTAATTTTCAGTGGAAGGGGAGGACAGTCGACAGAAATATAGTGATTCAATTGTGAAATGAATGGAGACAAATTAAAAAAAAACATTATTATTGTGTCTCATAAATCTCAAAGCTCCAGAGGTTTCGTTGGTCTTGGCAGCGATGGTCATTCGTTGTGAAGTCCGCCTAGCAACAAATAGCTGGAAAAAAGAATTTGGAGTTCTGATGAATCACCACATACATTATTATGAATAATACTTCATTTGTGCTGTACGTGCAATTTAGTTGGAAGAACGGTCGGAAAATAAAAATCCCAGTTAGAAGCAGGACTGGCGGATTTTCCGAGTATGTAGCCAGTCTAAGCGGTTGGATTTTTTTTTCTTTATTCAAAGAATAACATTTAAATGTCAATGTCAGAATCCTCCAACGGGGAGTCAGAGTTCTACATTACAATGTTGTAGTTTTGATCGATTAACACAACTTATCCCGTCCCTTTTTTTGAGCAGATGTAGCTTTCTGGCTTTCAAGTGGACCCCTGTGGTCTTCCAGCCCATTTGTCGACAGGCTGACACATATAGTGTGCATGTAATGGCCGGGCTCGGACCCTGGGGGCCCGGTCCGGCACATGATGAGATCGCTTTCCGTGCTGCATCAGCCGCTTTGCTGACAGATATGTTGTGTGAGTGCATGGCAAAAATCACCGTTTGTGCGGATTCGGTCCTAAACACGTAACACGATCTGATGTGCATTTAAAATGAATGCATTATGTCTGATGCTCTTTTGACTTATGCATATACGTGTACTAGCTAATTAGTCATTCTGGCTTACATGCCGTCTTACTAGCTTTTCATGTCTGGCTGATGCAAAGGAAAAAGACTTTCTGCAAGCGCCCACCAGACTACATCAACATTGTCACAAGCCACCCAGCTTTTGCACTAAATGTAAATGCAATGTGCTAAATGTGCATTGCTAACAACTTCTCACTAACACACTCTTTACATGTGCTAACGACCGTGTGTCATTGTATTATCCGTAAAGTGGGAATGTGTAAGGATCGCCTAATGGCACAGCAATTTGAGCTGTAATAATTTACACTTTCACATAACCCCCCCCCCTCGTTTTGTTTGTTACTTAGAACATGATGTTACATTTCTGCCGTGTTATGGTGTGAAACTGCCCCGTTGACAGTTTCTGTCGTTTTTTTTTTATCTGCTTCTACTTCTACGCTCTCTGTCAAGGAAAGCAAAATGTTCTTTAGTTTAGTGTCAGGGCAGAATTATAGAAATTAATTCCACAATCAGGAAAAAAAACCATGAGAAGGCTTGTTTACGAGGGCATTTATTCAGACCATAAAGGGGAAGTGTTATGCTTCCACTATTCTGACGTCCACTATTCCACTATTAGCGTTATCCGGAAGGACAAGTGATTTTAGGACATCACACATGTGACCAAAAAGGTCAAAATATTTGCATTAAAAAAATCGGCTGTATAAAGCCAATGGTAAAAATATATAAATGTTGTTAAAATGCTGTATTGTCATGTTACACGATGCTCCATTACGTTTCATATAATGAGGTTTAGGATGGCTCTGAATTGCGCCCCCCCCACCACTGTTTTGTGAAGATTTTACCTGTTAGCAATTAGTGTGACCAATCACAGCAGAGTGAGCGTACCCACTAAATAAAAACTGCTGGAATAGGTGCAGATTCTGGAAGATCTACAAAGCTTCCCATGTGGGTTATCATGTGTCGCTGCTCTATAGGAGTCCACCACTCAATACAAAGGGACTAATTAGCCTAATAGGTCCCCTTTAAAAGAATGTACAAGCCTGACCCCCCGACAGTGGGGCCCGCCCCACTACTTGAGAAGCAGTGGCTTACACCAAGGTTACCCATCGTCATTGGTTCTGTTCATTATTTTTATGGACGCAATGAATAAACAAAGCTGAGGGTAGCCAGTGGGGTGTCCCTGAAGCACCCCCCCAAATGGTGGAGAAACCCTTTTCCCACCGGGAGTGAGGTCTTGCCTCAGGTGTAAGGAGTTTGAGTACCTCAAATCTTCTTCTGGAAGCTGGAACATGACACCAACAAGCGGATCGGTCGGCACAGCGTCAGCAGCAATGCGGTCGCAGTACCGGACCGTCGTGGTGAAGATAGAGCTGAATTCTCGGTTTACCGGTTGACCCGCGTTCTGACCCTCACTTATGGTCCAAGCTTTGAGTGGTAACTTGATCCTGAGTGCAAGATCATGGATTCAGACGGCCAAAAGGAGTTTCTTCTGTAGGGTGGTTGTACCCTAAGAGATAGGATGAGGTGCTGGGTGATCTGGGTGGAGATCAGTGTAGTCCATCATCTTGTCAGGGTGCTTCCTGGATGCCTCCCAGGTGGGAGGACATGGTGGACGGGTTAAGAGGCCGTCAAGTCTGGGCTTTTCTGGATAAGTGGAAGACAATGGATGGAATTATGGCAATTTCACCGATTCAATCAATCAATCAATGATGCTTATCCATAGTAGACGACTTTATTGCATTTATGTGTGTATTCGGTACAGATGTGTGACTGACAATCTGCTGAAGCTTTGTTTGGTTTATGTAATCACCGCGACTATTATTATCCTTGAATTGCATGTCTATCACATTGTGAGCCTCCTTAAATAGAACAATGGCAACTCAAAGTGTCCACTTTTGTTTTGCTTCCCTCAGCTGGTGAAGCTGTGCAGCGGGATGATCGAGGCAGGAAGGGCCTACGTCAGTGCCAACAAGCTCTTCGTTAATGGAATCAAGGACCTCTCCCAGCAGTGCAAAGAAGAGAAGATGATCTCGGTGAGTGAGCACATCTTACGTCTTATGACACATATGACACGTACATACGTACTAACTCCAAACGGATGCAAACCACGGTCACCTTCTCCCGGGATCATCAGTCTGACTGGAGCAGGACATTCCGGTGGTTCTCCACATGAATCACACAAGTCCAGCAGTATAAACAGCATTGTCTAGACGCTAGCCGTCCAGCTGTTGTTCGCATGACATGTGACCACATAGACCGGAGATGTTTGTGCTAGCATTTAGGCTACATGGGCGTCGCCTCGCATGGCGTCCGCTGTAGACATGAAATGGGATACTGGCTTCAAATAAAATGTGTTTGTATGTGCAGGAATGCCTTGAGAAGTGTGGAGAAAGCCTCCAGGAGATCGTCAACTACCACATGGTGAGAAACGGACCTTTCATTTGATTGGCTGGAACAGTACGTACTGTTCACTTCCTGCCTGGGGGCAGGGGCCATCATAATATCTGGACATTTCTTTTAGTGTTATCTTAGAGGCCACGTGCTATTTCCATTCATTTATTTCTTATTCGGTTAGCGCACACAGCTAGTTCGATTCCACCGTCGGCCATCTCTGTGTGGAGTTGCCCACCCCGGAGAAAGGAACACGCAAACTGAGATGCCCGAGCGTAGAACGGAACTGACGTCTTCCCGATCACCTGACTGCGTGGCCAACATGCAAACCACCGTGCGGCCGCTAGCTAAGAAACCAAAAACTTACCACTTCCACACTAAATCGGAGGATAACTTTATTACACTTTTACTGCTATTACAACATTGGTTCTGTGTTGTGCAATATGCTTGTACTGTAAATGACAGCTATAATTTCTATAATACTTTCTCACGCACACCATTCACACTCACATTTATACCTATGGACAATTTGGAGTGGCTAATTAACCTAGCATGTTTTTGGAATGTGGGAGGAAACCGGAGTACCCGGAGAAAACCCACGCATGCACTGGGAGAACATGCAAACTCCACACAGAGATGGGCGAGCGTGGAATTGAACTCATGTCTTCTAGCTGTGAGGCCTGCGTGCTAACCACTCGTCCACCGTGCAGCATCCTGATTAAATATACGTATAGAAAAAATGAAAACATCTTGGAAGTCAACCGCGCCCCGTGATTGAGTCATGATGACCAGTCCGGGGTGGACCCCGCCCCGCAGTATACACTGATTGTGTTCGACTCTGGAGGTTCCACTGCGCTAACCGTTACCTATCATAAACATTGCATGTTGTGCATGGTGTGCATCTGAATGACTCATATACATATAACCAACCAACTTTTGGCATGTTGACATCCTTACCACATTCAGTTTCTCCTACGGAAAACACCTTGCACACACACACACACACACACACACACACACACACACATGCAACTTAACTGTGACCTTCCTCATTGACAGTAGATCAGTATCCACAACATATGTCTGATTGAAAGCACATGTTTCCCCAGATGTACAACACATCTAAAATGTACAAATTGCACACACATGCTGTAAAACAGACACACGCATACTTTGGACTTATTGCTAAGACTCTGGAGGGATTTATCTGCCAGACTAAGCATGATTAAGAAATGGGCCTCGGTGGGAATCTGATAAAAAAAGGCGTTGACGTGCAGTCGGGAATGATTCATGATCATCGTTCTCTCCTGTTTGCTGTTGGTGAAATATGAGAAGAACCTGGTTTGGGTGGAAAAAGAAAACGGGGCTCCATCATGTCATTTGTTCTTGTGTGGGCTTTGCGGCTGCTAACACTGGCTATCTTCTCTGTTTTTATCTTTTTATTCTTCTCTTATCATTTCTTTCTTTGCATTTATTATTCCGCTTCATGTATCCATTATCACCTTGGTTCCTAAAGTCCTACTGTCCTACCTCTCTTTCTCATAAATCAACTTAGTGAGTGCTGACCACGAGAAGATCCACCAGCTCAGTTCGATTTCATCTTCTACACTCCTCCTGTTTGGGATGCCATCAATGCTGTGTCCGTGCTCTCTTTCTATATTTGTCATCCGTGTACCAGCTTTAGGCCTCCCACTCCTTGGAATCACACCAGGAGCATGAATGGAGAGAAGGGAAGACACGGGTTCTGGTTTTCATTCTGACCACCCACCTCTCAGACTTTTTTTTTTTTTTGGAACGTTCTCAGCGTTGTTGCAGCGTCAAACAGGCAATGTTTTAACTAGCATTGCAACATTCTTAACTATGTGGAAAATATGTTAAATACTGACAAAACTAAACAAACCTTAATAAGAAAAAAATGTATTGATGTTATGATTTGACTTGCCCATCTTTAATAATGTTATGGAGTGCATGAGAAAGTTCATTCATTCATTCATTCATTCATTTTCTACTGGAGCCTATCCCAGCTGTGTTCGGGCGAGAGGCGGGGTCCACCCTGGACTGGTGGCCAGCCAATCACAGGGCACATATAGACAAACAACCATTCACACTCACATTCATACCTATGGACAATTTGGTGTCGGCTAATTAACCTAGCATGTTTTTGGAATGTGGGAGGAAACCGGAGTACCCGGAGAAAACCCATGCATGCACAGGGAGAACATGCAAACTCCACACAGAGATGTCCGAGGGTGGAATTGAACCCTCGAACCACTCGGCCGCAGTACCGCCGCATGAGAAAGTATTATAGAAATTATAGCTGTCATTTATTTACAGTACATAGTATATTGCACAACACAGCAGCAACAGAACCACTGTTGTAATAACAGTAAAAGTGAAAGAAAGTTATCCTCCCATTTAGTGCGGAAGTGGTACGTTTTTGACTTCTTAGTTCGCAGCCGCATGGTGGTTTACATGTTGGCCACGCAGTCAGGAGATCGGGCAGGTTTTCTCGGTGTGGGTTTTCTCCGGGTACTCCGGTTTCCTCCCACATTCCAAAAACATGCTAGGTTAATTAGCCACTCCAAATTGTCCATAGGTATGAATGTGAGTGTGAATGGTTGTTTGTCTATATGTGCCCTGGGATTGGCTGGCCACTAGTCCAGGGTGGACCCCACCTCTCGCCCCAAAAGACAACTGGGATAGGCTCCAGCCCCCATGTGACCCTCGTGAGGATAATCAATAGAAAATGAATGAATAATAAATACAGAGTTAGTTCTTAGATCTAGACTAAACTTAGTTCTTTTGAGTTATACTGAAGTCTAGTGTAATGTCACACAAGTCCAAGGTTTTGGACACGCTTTCCCTTCAAATCTTTGATTTCCAAATGATTCAACATTTTATAAATGTACATTTGGATGGCCCCTGTAGTGGGTTCACACATAGAAGTCCCCAAATCCACAAAACTAAACACTTAGCATTTTCTTGCCAGCAGCTGTTGTGCATACTGGACCGCTGCCTGATGCAAGCAGGGAGGGTCTTTGAACGTGACACGAGTGCTTTAAGGCAACGCGAGTACATGATGTATGCGGGGGTCACGCCCAGCAGGGCACCCTAATCCAAAGCAGGTTTGGGTGGAACGTTTGGATTACTACAGCGTTGGTGTAGAGCATGATGGAGCTGCTTTAGATTTGGGCGTCTCACCCACCACCGTGGAAAGTACCCGGCCTTCTGACAATATTTAATTGTCCCGTAATGGCCTGATTTAAAGCCAGACAATAGCTTCATAAGGAAAACAGGAGTAGCGGTAGCCCAAATTGTGTGCTAACTGCGTTGTTAAGACGTCATAGTTGACTGACTGGGCTGCTTATGTCAAACAATAACTGGCAGTTTCCCACATTTATGCATTTAATGTTGACTTCATTTATATAAATTGAGACGTGGTTTGGTTCATTGCAGTTCTAATCTTATTGTACTGATGTTGTTGTGTTGTTTAATCCCACTAAATTGCTGTAAAGACACAAATTTGTACACTTTCACACGCTAATGAAAAGCAAACAAGGCTGTTTTGCATGACATGGAGATATTATTATTATTATTATTATTATTATAATGTTCAGTGGTGTACAACTGCATTGCATCATGTGTTTCTGATATATCATCCCTCGGATTTGGCTCATTAAGATCCAAAATGGGAACCAGGCCTTTGTACACAACTACATAACACAGCCACAGTAATACATTTATTAAAAAAAACATAGCATTGTTTTCCCTATAAAAAGCACACATGGCCATAAAACCCTTACATTGATCACGTGATATTGTGTAAGTCTACATAAAGCGTCCAAAGAATGTTCATTGATTTCAGGGCAAATCTCATGTGTCAGCTTGTCCTCATCTTCCTCCTGTGTCTCCACCCTTTTTAACATGCATCATGTTAATCCGCATCAAAAAGGTTTCAGGGTTATACTGCCCTCCTGCGGTAAGCAGCAGTAACTACATCTTGTACCACTAACAGATCTCAGTGGCGCACAAATAGCAGCCTAAGTGGAGTAGATCATGTTTTTATTTCTCTTTTCTTCCTCAGATTTTGTTTGACCAGGCTCAGAGGTCAATCAAACAGCAGCTTCATGCCTTTATCAAAGAGTAAGTATTCCCGGGAGCTTCCTGGAGCTTCCAGGAGCACTCACCTAAAATGTGTGAAAAGTGTTTGCCACTTCCTGATTTCTTTTTGTTATTGTTTTTTTCACACTTCAGGTTTAGATCATCAGACAAATGTAAATATTGGTCAATAACGACACAAATGAACACAAAATGCAGTTTTTAAAAATTTAAAAAATTAATATAAATAAATAAAAATAATTTTAAAAATGCTAAATATATATACTATATATACTACAAATATAAAAAAATTATAAAATAATAAAATATTTAAAAATAAATAAAAATCCAAACATAATGAAGCCCAGTATGATGAAGTGAAAAGCTCCCTGGTTGGACCACACTTAGCAGCAACAACTGCAATCAAGCATTTGGGATAACTTGCAATGAGTCTCCCACAACGCTGTGGAGCAATTTTGCCCCACCCATCTTTGCAGAATTGTTGTAATTTTTAAGGTCATGCCAAATGTTCTCAATAGGATTCAGGTCAGGACTTGGACTAGCCTACTCCAAGATCTTTTCTTCAGCCATTCAGAGGAGGACTTGCTGGTGTGTTTTGGATCATTGTCCTGCTGAAGAACCCAAGTTGCCAACAGATGGTCAGATATTCTTCTTCAGGATTTTTTTTGGTAGACAGCAGAATTCGTGGTTCCATTCATCACAGCAAGTCCTCAAAATCGTGCAGCAGTAAAACAGACCCAGACCATCACACTACCACCACCATATTTTACTGAGTTCTTCTTCTGAAATGCGGCATTACTTTCAGACCTTTTCAAAAAGGTCTTGGGGATCATGAAGATGTTTTATGGCAAAATTGAGGGAAGCCTTAATGTTCTTTTGGGTCAGTACTGGTTTTGTCTGCATGGTCTTTCTTATGGTGGAGACTTGAACACCGACATTGTGGGGTCTTTTGGGACCTCTTGGATGAGTTGTCACTGCATTCTTGGGGTCATTTGGGTTGGCTGGCCCCTCCTGGGAAGGTTCACCACCATTGGTAGATAGTCCCAATGGGGGGGGGGGTAATCACATTATCCACACAAGACCATGTCGTTTTAATAAAACTGCATTTTGTATTAATTGAGGCATTAAATTTGTTTGATAATCTGACATATTTAAGTGTGACAAAGAAAAATAAGAAACCAGGAAGTGAGTGATAGCATTGTGAAGAATAAGACGGAGATACCATTTTCTACATGAATGAAAAATAACCACTTATTACCCATCCACCAGTGATGTACGCAAGTTCAAGGACACCAAGAAGCAGTTTGACCGCGTGCGAGAGGACATGGAGCTGGCCCAGGTGAAGAACGCCCAGGCTCCCAGGAACAAGGTCCATGAAGCAGAAGAGGCCACACAAGCCCTCATTCTGAGCCGTAAAGCCTTCAGACACTTGGCCCTGGACTATGTCCTACAGGTACAAACTCTATTCTCCTATACCAGTGGTGTCCGCTAGGTGGCACTGACGTTCCACATCTACTCAGCCTGAAGCCATGACTTCTTCATGTCAGCCAAAATAGACACTGGAGGCAGTTTTTAATAGTGAAACATATCTGAAACTATGATTCCATATTTAATGTGTTCTTTCCGTGGCAGATCAATGTGCTTCAGGCCAAGAAGAAGTTTGAAATCCTGGATGCGGTGAGAAACCTTCATGAATATCCCGTCATTGAAAATGAACATCATGTTTATGCTAAGATGAATGCTTGTCAACTTGGGCAGATGCTGTCCTTCATGCGTGCCCAGTACACTCTTTTCCAACAAGGCTTCAACATCCTGGATGAGATCGACCCCTACATGAAAAAGCTGGCGGCCCAGGTGAGGCAAATGAAAAACATTCATAGTGTAAAATATAAAATGAAATCAAATGTCGTTGCTTAGGCCGTCTTAGTCTGTTGTAGGATGTGCGGGTTATTTAAAGATTCATTTGGTTCACTTAAAACTGGACTTGAATACCAAATAAGCCCCCCTACCTGCCCCACACGCACACACAAAACCTTCAATTATTACTATTTATTCAAAATTATTACAATTATTTGTGCAATTTACTGTTTACGCTGTATCTATCCATTCATCCATCCTATCCATCCATCCATCCTATCCATTCTATCCATCCATCCATCCATCCATCCTATCCATCCATCCATCCTATCCATCCTATCCATTCTATCCATCCATCCATCCTATCCATTCTATCCATCCATCCATCCTATCCATCCTATCCATTCTATCCATCCATCCATCCTATCCATCCATCCATCCTGTCCATCCATCCTATCCATCCATCCATCCATCCATCCATCCATCCATCCATCCTATCATCTATCCATCCATCCATTCATCCTATCCATCCTATCCATCTATCCATTCTATCCATCCATCCTATCCATCCATCCATCCTATCCATCCATCCATCCATCCTATCCATCCATCCATCCATCCTATCCATCCATCCATCCATCCTATCCATCCATCCATCCATCTATCCATCCATCCATCCTATCCATCCATCCTATCCATCCATCCATCCATCCTATCCATCCATCCATCCTATCCATCCATCCATCCATCCATCCATCCTATCCATCCATCCATCCATCCATCCATCCATCCTATCCCATCCATCCATCCATCCATTCTATCCATCCATCCTATCCATCCATCTATTCTATCCTATCTTATCCTATCCATCCATCCATCCATCCATCCATCCATCCATCCATTCTATCCCATCCATCCATCCATCCTATCCATCCATCCATCCATCCATCCATCCATCCATCCATCCATCCATCCATCCATCCATCTATCCATTGTTTTGGAATTATGACCATGAGCTAATATTAATATTATCATGCTAACTCAGTCAATGGACAGTAGATATGATCTCCACATTAAACCCCCAAGTGATGCCAGTGGTGGAGCCCACATTTGCTCCCTTGGAAGTTTCACGTCCTCTTCTATTGGGCTCCAGCTCATCTTCTGTATCTTCAGATGCAAAAGGATAAGGTTCTCATCATCATTTGTCCAAACGTAGCAGACATCAGCATCTCTCATAACATCTGCCATGATTCGTAGGAACAAACACACTCGAGATTGAGACATCGCTGTTGGTGAATCGCACAGAAAGCAGAAAGACATGTGGAAGATGGGCAAATGTTTTCCTTGAATAAATTCATCTCACCAGCTTTGCTCCGCTTTGCTCCGTGTAGCTGGATCAGCTGGTCATCGACTCGGCCATGGAGAAGAGGGAGCTGGAGCACAAACACGCCATCATCCAGCAGAGAGTGAGACAACATGCTGCTTATTTACCTCACCTTTTACCCCTGCCCTCCCTCCTAGCCAAGAAATTACACCATGCGTCGATATTTATGTCCAATATTGATACATATTCCTGACTTGAACCACTGGCTTTTATTGCATAATCTCACAACCGGCACAATCATAATAATAGAATCATAATCTTAAGCATAACACAAGCTACTGTTGTGACCATGATCCAGATAAAACTCACTTCTTGCAACACACACAAGTCTTATTTTCTTTTATTATATTTACTATATTGCATAATACAAGCATAAATGTGACTATAGGGCTGTTAGTTCATGTCTAGAGGGCTCTAATACTGTGAAAAGCTAAATAGAGACGATTGTAAACAGTTTTTTTTTTTGGGGGGGGGGTAACAACAAACAGGAAGTACCAAAACAAACAACAAACAGGAAGTACCAAACAAACCAAAATAAGAGCATGAGACCCGGATTATGAGAAATCTTGCTGTTTTAGCCTATTATTCGTTTTAAAAAATGCATTTTTTGCTCAACTTAAGCATTTTCAAGAATCAAAAGGACTAAATGAAGTAAAAAATAAAAATCTAAGGCATTTAGAAGATAATCAAAGACGCTATGAATGATATTTAGTATTGTACACTATTGTCACTAGGTGTCAGTAATGTTACTGCAATTTTTGGGCAGACACACTTTACTCTTATGTGTACTCTATTGAGTAATACGGGTATAAAGATGATTATAAGTGTGTTATTTCACATTTTGAGAGCTCTATTAATGTTCAATACATTATTTAGAAAGTTGCAAACAGCTTTCTATGCTGTAATTATGAAAATACTTGATTTCTAAATAAGGAATCCTAGCTTGCAGAAAGTCACTTATTATAGTGATGTCTGGAACCAACCACGATAAATGAGGGATCACCGTAGCGTGAATAATTGACCATGTGGTGCTGGAATCTGGTCTGGAATCTTCAATATATTTTTATGCATCAGTTTATCGTCACCAGTCTGCAGGTCAGGCTGCCATCTTTCCCTCCTTTTCAGCTGCTTGTGGAATGTGAAAATAAAAGGAGTTCCCATACGGGTAGTTTGATATATTTTATGGGTCACTCTGCTGAATCAAAGCTATTCTTTGCTTGGCGATGCCTCACAGAGATCATCCATCTGTTGGCTTCATGGATGCCAACGACTTTTCTGTCTTTCTGCCTGATTTAGCCCATGTCTCAAATGAGTGTAGTGTCGTATAGTTTCAAGCCTGAAACAAAAAACTGGAAGGTCACGGTGAAAGACAGAAAAAAGCTGCCTCTCTACTTTCTTTCAAATGCTCAGATATTGAAATCAACAAATTATGACTGATTTTGGTGTTTTAAATGTCAATAACTAATATTTGGTTTCCTCTCCCTATGTGCTCCTCTGGACTTGTTCTTCTTCAGACTCTGATGCAGGTGAGTTGGTTGTTGTTTTTTTGTCTTTTACGTATTCCTAACATGAATGTGAACCTTTTCATAGTCGCTTACCCCTTCAGGCATTAGACCCGATGTCGCTGCAGCGCATACAAACATACACCTTTTTATCCGTGATATGAGTTTTGTTTTGGGGGGTTTTCGACAAGAATCAGCTTGTTCGTTAGGAGGTACTCAACCTTTGTAAGAAAACTGCTGTTCAGTATGGCATCACGGTCAAGGCAGGCAGCAGTAAGAATGACATTTCTTATTTGTTGGAGAAGCAAGTTCTCCTTGATGACTCGGGAGGGGAAACATAACAATCTGAATTACCTTCAAATATTGAAGATAATTAATAACTCATTCAATCCCAGACAGTATTGATGATTTTCACTGATTTTTTTAAGGCACACAGAAACCACATATATGTAGCAAAAATATATAAACAACTTTAACAACACCAAAAAAGGGTTGTTTTAATTGAAAATGATCATACCAGAAAATGATATGTAATGATATGATATGTAATGATATGTAAATGTTACACTTCGGGGGAAAAAGTGGGCTAATAAATTGACAATAAAAGCACAAATACTGCGGATTTCAGAAAACAACACATGGAATGATACAGCACTCTACAAGAAGCAATGAAGTCTGTCAAATTAAATAATTTTTAAAAAATATCAAAAAATTGTTACAACTATAATGATGAAAATGGTAATATTAATGATGATTATAATAATGGTGATAATAATAACAATAATAATGGTAATAATGATAAAGATTAGAACAATAATGACAATAATGATAATGATAATAACAATAATAATATGACAATGATAATAATAACAGGAGAAAACAAGACTATGGCATGAACATGATTATATCTTATCTTAATAAAATGCAGTCCAGGCTCCTATAAAATGCACTTACGCTTAAAACTGCACCAAATGTGCTTTGTTTTATTGTGGAGTTGCATCATCACCTCTTTTTGCCTCCAATACAAAAAAAAAACCTAAAAGACAAGTGAATTAGTTAATTAATTTTATAGCAATTATGGGTCAAAAATGTGAATTTGGCATGGTCAGATTTTTTTTATTTTTATTTTTTTTGGGTCAGATTTTAATAAAGTATTTTTTTGGTGTCCACTAACAATGGTTATGGTTTAAGTCTGCATATGAAATTAATACCAAATTGAAGGGGATTCAAGATTAATCACAATAATAACCCCTCTTTGGGAACCTTAACACATTCATACAGACAAAAGAATAGGAAATACATTTTTAGTGTGCAGAATTTGGTTTAAGTGTTATTGCTTCATTTTGGTGTCTGATGGAATTGAATGGAAGTCAATGTGATGAATGATGAATTAAGCGTTTCATTCTCCATGAGATAGCCTTCAGGGTTTTTCTTATTGTGGGGACGCATGATTCCACTGAACATGTGTGTCTGCTGACTTCACACACATACACACACACACACACACACACTCGGGCATATACACACACCATCTGCAACAGGCCCATTGATTGAGGTTTATGGTGGTCACATGGTGGCTCCCTCCATAAACTTGCTGTGAATAGATCAGTCACTCAATCTGCTCTGCATTGATTAACAACTATCACCTCCCACTCACAGCCCACCGCACTTAATTATGGCTCTATCATCACATTTTTGACACACTTTCGTAAAATCGTAACGTGGCAGCCTTTAGATTTATAATGTATGGCTGTCAAGACGAAACTATACACCAGATATGAATGAGATTGACGTTGTTTTTAAAAGTGCAATGAAAACATTCATTTTCTAGAGGCCTGGAGCCTATCCCAGCCAATCACAGGGCACATATAGACAAACAACCATTCACACTCACATTCATACCTATGGACAATTTGGAGTGGCTAATTAACCTAGCATGTTTTTGGAATGTGGGAGGAAACCGGAATACCCGGAGAAAACCCACGCATGCACAGGGAGAACATGCAAACTCCACACAGAGATGGCAGAGGGTGGAATCGAACTCGGGCCTCCTAGCTGTGAGACACTGCACACTAACCACTCGGTCACCGTGCAGCCCCTATTTGATTACATACTTGAGAAAAAACACTACACAACTTTAAAAAGTATAACCTTGAAAATTCCACACACAGTGTGGAATCGAACTCGAGTCTCCTTGCTGTGAGGCCTGCACAATGAAGAAACACATTTTTAAAAAAAGTATATGGCAATATTTTACAAACTATGTTACACTTTTCCGCACTCTGTGTGTATGCTAGCAGCCCCGCCTCTACCTCCACCCCACCTGACAAAAGGTCTTACTCCGTTCATGCCATTGTTCTATAGAACAAAGGCACCAAGGTGCTGAAAGCTATGCACAGAATAAACATTTGGAGACGGGAGATGAGTAAAACGTGTCTTATGACACCCCAGTTAGCGATGTGGTTTGATTGCGTCAAAAATACGGCAATTATTATGACATTCATATTTGCACCTTAAATCTATTTTTCATATTTTTTTACAATCAATCAGTGAGGAACTGAGAGCGCCGCATTGCAATAGATAATGCAGGGAGGCCTAATCCCACTAAATCTCACAGATTGGGATTACGCCCGTGTCAGGAACGGGACCGTTATTCTGAGTCGTAGCACAGCAGCCCCCCCCCCCCCCCAGCTAACTGACGTGGGACCGTACGTTGTAGCGGTTTGTACGCGACTGGCGGTTTTGACCGACTTCCTCCTCGTTGCACGACCGCCAACAGATGGTATTAGCACATGAGTGACAGGCTGACCGCGAGGGCAAGCGATGGAGAGGAAAGCCGTTTTTGAGTTCTTAGGTCTGGATGATGTTAACGTGAACGTTGCTATCTTCGTCTCGTTCCTCTTTGCTGCCACGAGCCATTTGAGATGATTTCCCTGTGAAGAGAACGTTCTTTTTTTAAAAACCTGCAGGAAGCCACGAGACAGCCGACTTTGTGAATAATAGATGGGAGCCATCTTTTATTGATGGGCCATTAAATCAGTGCGGAAGACGAGGAGATTATAAATGTTTGTTAGGCTGAAGTTGAAGTGGATATGGATGAATTGTTACCTGAGAAAAGTGAGCTGAAGTCACATGAATGAGAAAATTAGGTTTCAGGTGAGGATATTGTGCCAAATTAAGGAAAGCATTTCATCTTCATCTTCTTTCTCAGCCCAGTCGTCATCCATTTTAGCTCAGCCGGTGATTGTTCCTCCCGTTTGCTATAAACTCCTCCCCGCTGTCCTTTCCTTTCACTGCCGCCTTTTGAACACCTCTGACTTCATTGTAGCTCCCAGGGGGACGCTAGCCTCACTTTGCTCCTCCTCCATTGTTCAAGCATTTTGGCAACTTTGTACACTCAAGGCCTCGCAACACAATCTAATGGATTGTGCTGGAGCCTATCCCAGCAGACTTTGGGCGAGAGGCAGTGTGCATTTAATCTTCCTGGTACATCCAATGTCATGTTAGGTGTTAGCATGCTAATGTTAATATGTTCGCATTACCACAATTTTTAGCTATTTTCAAGGTAGACATTTATAAACACTTAGCACTATCATGCTAGGTGTTAGCATGCTAATGTTAATATGTTCGCATTACCACAATTTTTTGCTATTTTCAAGGTAGACATTTATAAACACTTAGCACTATCATGCTAGGTGTTAGCATGCTAATGTTAATATGTTAGCATCACCAGCATTTTTAGCTATTCTCAAGATAGACACATTTATAAACACTTAGCGCCATCATGCTAGGTGTTCGCATGCTAATGTTAGCACAACAACATTGCTAGCATATTAACATTGGCATAGTAGCATTTTTAGCTATTTTTATAGGTAGACGCTAATAAGACTTAGCACTATCATGCTTGGTGTTAGAATGCTAATGTCAGCATTGCTAGCATGCTGACATTAGCATAGTAGCATTTTTAGCCATTTTTATAGGTAGACACTTATAAGAGTTGGCACTGTCATGCTCGATGTTAGAATGCTAATGTTAGCATTGCTAACATGTTGACATTAGCATAGTAGTATTTTAAGCCATTTTTATAAGTAGACACTTATAAGACTTGGCACTATCATGCGCGATGTTAGAATGCTAATGTTAGCATTACTAGCATGTTAAGCATTGCTAGCATGTTGACATTAGCATAGTAGTATTTTTAGCCATTTTTATAGGTAGACACTTATAGGAGTTGGCACTGTCATGCTCGATGTTAGAATGCTAATGTTAGCATTGCTAGCATGTTGACATTAGCATAGTAGTATTTTAAGCCATTTTTATAAGTAGACACTTATAAGACTTGGCACTATCATGCGCGATGTTAGAATGCTAATGTTAGCATTACTAGCATGTTAAGCATTGCTAGCATGTTGACATTAGCATAGTAGTATTTTTAGCCATTTTTATAGGTAGACACTTATAAGACTTGGCACTATCATGCTCGGTGTTAGAATGCTAAGGTTAGCATTGCTAGCATGCTAACTAGTAGCACTACCTATTTATGGAGGACTGTGCTTTTCTGGTTACTGATTTCATTTTGTTTGTATTTATTTATTTATTTATTTATTTATTTATATACTGGTACTTCTCAGTGTGTGCCCCATGTTTATCTTATTTATCGTTAATTTAGAATTTGTTTAAATGATACAATCTGATCTAATAAACAAATGTACCTTCTGCACAAAATGAAATATGAGCCTTTAAGCATTTATGTAATGATTCTATTCAGTCATCTTTATTAAATCAGGTGACCCAGTGAATAAAACCATATTCCATTTCCTGTGTAGGACTCTATATTAAACAATTGTTTTTTATTACGGTCTGTCACATGCATCCATCTGGCAACCCAGTGGTCTGGTACCCAATGCCACTTGTGTGCTTCATTCTTCAGGTTGTGGCTGATTTAAGGTGGGAAGCGCAGGGTCCCCGTCAGTGCTGGGGGAGCCATAATGTCAGCTTGATTAGGCAGAAACAGTCGGCACATCCACGGACAGATGGAAAGCTGACTCCTCCAAAAAGTGAGGATGTCGCCCCGGGCTCCAAAAGGGGAGGGGCGGCCATGCAGTGAAATGTTTGATCCCCCTTACCCGGCAGCCGTGGTCGGGTCACAGGGGCACCAAGGGGGACCTCGCAGCTGTATGATAATGAGCGACCGTACCGCTTCCACGCGGCGGGACAGAGTTCAGACTGACGCGTGGAAGTGGAGGAACGGCACGGGTGTGCTGCTGTTGTCCTAAATGGATGCGGGGTGCGCATGTTTGACAACCTGTGGGAGTCAGCGGACAGGATCTCATAACTATTTTTATTTATTCGTTTATTTATTTGAGTCATTCAGTTGCTGATTTGAAAAATGCTGTTGGATGTCAATGTTGTCAAGATGAAAATTCTTGGTCGGCTGAACTGTCCACTGGTGAGGAGAGGTTTTTCTTGTTGTTGTAGTAGTAGTAGTACTAGTACTAGTAATACTTAATGCTTTTGACACTTGCTCAATATTTAAAGAAACATTTAATGTAATATTTAAAAATAAAAAATGTATGTCATTAATTGTTTTAGCTTAAATTAAAAATAAGTGCATGTCACTATTTTTTACAATATTTTTAATAATAATATTTAATATATAATAATATATAAATAATATATTTTTAATATATTATAATAATTAATAATATTTAATAATTTCTTATTAAATAAGATGAATAATAATAATGAATAATTTTCAATAAAAGGATAAAAACTACTTATTCACAAAATATGGAGACACAGTGGATCACCATGTGTTCCTGGAAACTAGTTGACCTCTGATGTTCGATTTCTTAAGTCATGTTTATTATAAGCAATTGTTGCTTAATATCGTTATTATACCTTTTAAGCTTTTTAAAAATAACAACCTTAAGTTCAACCTTCTCAACTGTCAAACTAGTATAAAATATATTCATATATTCATATCAATATGGCCGTGTTATTCCTACAAAGTCTTTGTGAAAGTACTGGAAGGTCTCAGTTGTGGTAGAAATATTATATAATATATAAATATAGAAAGTATATGTTAAAATGAGTATGTTAGTGTATAGCTGTATAGATGTAGTCTGCCATATGCCCAAAGTATTATTATTACTATCAACTCCAGTCCTCCTCAACAAAAGCGAAACCTGACCTCGGACTTTGTTTGTGTTTTAAATCTGTCTTCTTTTCTCGATTTTTTTTTCATTTTTTTGTCTTCTGCCTCGTTAAGCAGATGGCCCGCAGATTTAATTCCCTTTTTGTGGAGTCGCAGCTCTTTGTGTAGAAGCAAGCTGAGAAGTTGTGACGTGTAGAACAGATGCCCTGGCATTCACCTCTGCACAATACGACCCCACCTGAACTTAACGTTGACTCCTCGTTTGAGTCACCCGACTCTTACAATAGTATTATTGCGCAATAATACATCCGCTCTCGTTATGTAGTATGTAATTAGTAGGTTATTATCGTCTTAAAGCAGACTCCTAATGTGATGTTATCTGGAGGTGGATGAGTCATAGTACTTTTGGGTATTTTTGTATTATTGTCTGAAAGTCATGACTTAAGACGGGATTCCAGGATTAAGTAATCTTGTCTTCACAGGACTTTTCCTACGATGACCCCAAGTTGGAGTTCAATGTGGATGCGCCCAATGGCGTCGTCATGGAGGGCTACCTCTTCAAGAGGGCCAGCAATGCTTTCAAGACCTGGAACAGGTAAAGTGCAGGTGGAGGTCCACGCTCGGTGATGGTGTGACCTTTCACCCAAAGGTCAGCTAGGATAATCATCAGTATTTTTATTTTATTATTACTATTACACACACTGCCTAAGTTCATGTCTCCTCTCCCCACAAGGCGGTGGTTCTCCATACAGAACAGCCAACTGGTTTACCAGAAGAAACTTAAGGTATGAACTTGTGACTGTGATGGAATTGTCTCCGATGTGACAATCGGTCCCTAAAAGATGTTGAGATGCTCTTCTCCATTGGCAGGACTCTTTGACTGTTGTGGTTGAGGACCTGAGGCTTTGCTCTGTCAAACCATGTGAAGATAACGAGAGGAGGTTCTGTTTCGAGGTGGTTTCACCCACTAAGTAAGTATGTCCCAACATGGAAGTTTTTGGGGAGGGCCAAAGTGTGGACCCGGGGCCTGTTTGGCACCTTGTAGAGATAAAATTAAACCAGAAAACGCAGCAAAAATGGGAACATGAGTGTAGATACTAGAAGCTGAGATGTGGATACTAATAACTCATAATAAAGCTAAGCTTTGTCTTAAAACTTAAAACTTCACTTTGTTTCTGAAAAACATAAACACGAGTTCGATTCCACCCTCGGCCATTTCTGTGTGAAGTTTGCATGTTCTTCTCATGAATGCGTGTTTTTTTTTTTGAATGTGAGTGTGAATGGTTGTTTGTCTAAATGTGCCCTGTGATTGGCTGGCCACCAGTCCAGGGTGTAATATATTGCCATATATTTTTTTAAATATGTTTTCAAAATGTTTAAATTAAATTAAATTAAATTAAATTAAATTAAATTAAATTAAATTAAATTAAATTAAATTAAATTAAATTAAATTAAATTAAATTAAATTAAATTAAATTAAATTAAATTAAATATGTTCACATTGTGGCTAGCATGCGCAGGCCTCATAGCTAGGAGACCACAGTTCGATTCCACCCTCGGCCATCTCTTTGTGGAGTTTGCATGTTCTCCCTGTGCATGCATGAAAGAAAGTTATCCTCCCATATAGTGCGGAAGTGGTACGTTTTTGGCTTCTTAGCTCGCAGCCGCACGGTGGTTTGCATTATTGGCCACGCAGTCAGGTGATCGGGAAGACCTCGGTTCCATTCTCTGCTCGGGCGGTTTTTCTTGGTGTGGGTTTTCTCCGGGTACTCCGGTTTCCTCCCCCATTCCAAAAACATGCTAGGTTAATTAGCGACTCCAAATTGTCCATAGGTATGAATTTGAGTGTGAATGGTTGTTTGTCTATATGTGCCCTGGGATTGGCTGCCCCGCCTGAAGACAGCTGGGATAGGCTCCAGCATGTCTGCGACCCTCGTGAAGATAAGCGGTTGAAAACAAGTGAATGAATGAATGAATGAATGAACATGAACATATCTTTGTCTTTTTTTTGCGTTCTAAAGATATAAAAACAGCTAAAAAAAAAAAGGTAGTATATGATTGATGATTGATGTTTACCACCTTGGGTACGTGATAGTCGTTTCCCATCACCTTGTAGGAGCTGCATGCTGCAAGCCGAATCTGAGAAGTTGCGGCAGGCGTGGATCCAAGCGGTCCAAGCAAGCATTGCCTCGGCTTACAAAGACATTGCTGATAATTACTACATTGAGGTACGAATTGAGCTAAGTGCTAACGTTGAAAGTTTGTGTTTCCATATTGTGATACGGTTCCTTTTCTTAAAGCGCCTGGACCGGACGGCCTCACCCTCCACCAGCAGCATCGACTCCGCCAGCGAGCCCAGAGACAGGGGGGAGAGGGTGGATAAGGGAGTCCGCGGAGGAGGCGACGGCCTCCTTCAGCGAGTACAGAACCTCCCAGGAAACGAGCTGTGTTGTGACTGCGGCCAGGCCGCACCCTGCTGGGCTTCCATCAATCTTGGAGTGCTGCTGTGCATCGAGTGCTCGGGAATCCACAGGTGAGTTACGTTACACTTTTGTCATCACACATGTAGCTCCCCCGTGTGAGGTACGCTACGTCCGCCATGACGGCCTATATAAATATATTGCTAAAAACGGCGTGTCATCTGTTTGACTCTTTCAGGAGTCTTGGAGTCCATTGCTCTAAAGTGCGTTCACTGACTCTTGACTCGTGGGAACCTGAACTACTCAAGGTAGTCCGTCATTCTTTCTGTTCTGGTTTTTGATGTTTTTTCCACAATTTTTTTCCTAACTCTTTTTTTTCTTTCTCTTGTTCAGTTGATGTGTGAATTAGGGAACACTGTCATAAACCAAATTTACGAAGGAGCATGCGAGGAACTTGGGGTGAAAAAACCTGGACCGTCCAGTCCGAGGTCAGGAGTCTCACTTATCATGGCTTATTATTTCACTGTTAAAAATGTCCTCTTGTGGCGTCTCCACGTGTCTCCAGACAAGAGAAAGAAGCCTGGATTAAGTCCAAATACGTGGAGAAACGTTTCCTGAAGAAAATGAGCGGGAGCGAGGCGTTGGTGGAAGGTGAAAGAAAGTCCCGACCTTGGACTGTGAAGAAGTGCCAGCGACACAACAGCTCGGTTCGAGCTCCGAACAAAGCTCGGCGGAAATACCATCGCTACGAGCCCGGCAGCGCATCGTATGCTAATCTCTCAGCGGGTCAGTCTAGCAACGAGCGTTTTGATGTTTGATGGTTCCTGGCTTGGACACCAACATCTATGCTGTGTCCTTTTGACCTTCGGCAGCAGCTGCAGCCAAGTTTCGCCGGGATTCCCTGTTCTGTCCGGATGAACTTGACTCCCTCTTCTCCTACTTCGACACAGGCTCCGGTCCACGCAGTAAGTCAACTACACGCTGTGTCGTAAGCGCCATACGTAATCTGACATATGGAAAGATTAACGTGTCCGTGGCTTGGCGTGTTTTGGCCCCGCAGGTCTGAGCAGCGATAGCGGCCTGGGAGGAAGTACTGATGGCAGCACTGATATCCTGGTCTTTGGCTCTGTGGTGGACAGCGTCACAGAAGGTACGTCGGGCACCCAACTGAAGAACATCTAACTTCAGCCATGTTCAGGCAGGGAGTTGAGGTTCTCCCTACTGGGAGTCAGAAACATCAACAAATGTATTTATTCATAATTTAAGAAAGGGTTTCAAATGGAGTAAGAAGGAAAGACAAAATAAGAAGTCAGAAATTTACCACTTCCACATTAAATAGGAAGAGAACCTTTTTTAGTGTGATGTAATGTCATTTTTTGTGTCATTATTGACACCTACTAGCCAGAATACTAACCTGTAATTCATATTTTTTTAATAATAATGGTCTATATTCGACCACAAAAAGATTCTAATTCTATGCATCCAGAGATCCATCTTCTATACTGATAATTCCAGTTGATTTGAAACCTAACAGTAGACCACGCACTGAATGGGAACCATTGGACCAGTGGTTTTCAAACTGGGGGGGACCCGACATTATGATTCGGGGGTCGACATGTTACGGCAATATACTCTTGTAATATCATGGGGGAAAATCGTAATTTTAGAAGGTTGCGTGTTCAAGTCATGTCGGGGTCACAAAAGTGTTTTATGCCCGGGATGTCCCAAACCTGTGGCACAATCTCACAACGTTGGGGTCACAAAAGTGCCCTGGGCCAGACAGAGGACCCTGTGGCGCAATGGTAGCGCGTCTGACTCCAGATCAGAAGGTTGCGTGTTCGAGTCACGTCGGGGTCACAAAAGTGCCCCGTGCCCAACAGGACCCTGTGGCGCAATGGTAGCGCGTCTGACTCCAGATCAGAAGGTTGCGTGTTCGAGTCACGTCGGGGTCACAAAAGTGCCCCGTGCCCAACAGGACCCTGTGGCGCAATGGTAGCGCGTCTGACTCCAGATCAGAAGGTTGCGTGTTCGAGTCACGTCGGGGTCACAAAAGTGCCCCGTGCCCAACAGGACCCTGTGGCGCAATGGTAGCGCGTCTGACTCCAGATCAGAAGGTTGCGTGTTCGAGTCACGTCGGGGTCACAAAAGTGCCCCGTGCCCAACAGGACCCTGTGGCGCAATGGTAGCGCGTCTGACTCCAGATCAGAAGGTTGCGTGTTCGAGTCATGTCACAAAAGTGTTTTATGCCCGGGATGTCCCAAACCTGTGGCACAATCTCACAACGTTGGGGTCACAAAAGTGCCCTGGGCCAGACACAGGACCCTGTGGCGCAATGGTAGCGCGTCTGACTCCAGATCAGAAGGTTGCGTGTTCGAGTCACGTCGGGGTCACAAAAGTGTGCAGTTTTATGCTCGGGATGTCCCAAGCGTGGGTGGACACATTAAAAAATGAGTCATTCTTGGCAGAGAAAGTATTAAGAGAAAAAGACATGCTAGAATACAACCCAAGTTTTAATCTGCAAAAACCGTTCTTGCCGCCCAGAAGAGGAATCAGAGGAGTCCTCCAGCGGTGAGGTGGAAATCGAACAAGAACTCCCTTCCGACCCCGAGGATGTGAGAGAACTCCACCCCGGTGCGCTCCTCCATCGTTCCTCACGTCTGCATAACCTCCCCCTCATGGTGGAGGCGTTGGCGCACGGTGCGGATGTCCACTCCGCCAGTGAGGAAGAGGATGGAAAAACACCGCTCATACAGGCAGTATTGGGGGTGAGGGACTTTGCTCGCTTTGCTCAATATTAGTTGACCTGGACGCGGATTTTGAGGGACTAATACTTTTCTTCTCCAGGGGTCTCTGATAGCGTGTGAGTTCCTGCTGCAGAACGGAGCCGATGTCAACCAGAGGGACATGAGGGGGCGGGGCCCGCTGCATCACGCCACCTACCTGGGCCACACTGGGTAAGTATTTGGTTTAAAAAAAAATGTGGCTACTAGTCCATACTGGACGGTGTCTGGGCTGGGCACCAGTTAGTGATCCCTGGTACATACTGGTCTATATTGGTTTCACTTAAATCAAAAAGAAATCAAAAAGGTCAAAGTACAAAGCCTAGTGGAACTCTTTGTGTTCTCGTTTTGGGTGATGTTCTGTAGTAAAACTACAACAGGAGATGATGATAACTTGGCCAAAATCACCAACATTATATGATTTCTAGGAGACCAATGTATCAATGGTCCACAAAAGATGCTAATGCTAAAGAAGGCATTAGATGATGTCCAACCCTCCACATACAACTTCCTGTGATTGACGTTCACCACGTTTGCGTCCAGCCAGGTGTGTCTGTTCCTGAAGAGAGGGGCGTCGCAGACGGAGGTGGATGAGCAAGGTCACGACCCGCTCAGCATTGCGGTCCAGGCTGCCAATGCCGACATCGTTACCCTGTAAGTCACACTTTCGTATTTGTTTGTACTTCGTTTGTTCATCGTTTTAATGACCATTTAAATGTCAATCATTTGGATAATGGAAGGACGGACATATAGCAGGATTACATATGGATGGATGGATGGATGGATGGATGGATGGATGGATGGATGGATGGATGGATGGATGGATGGATGGATGGATGGATGGATGGATGGATGGATGGATGGATGGATGGATGGATGGATGGAAGGAAGTAAGGATGGATGGATGGATGGAAGGAAGTAAGGATGGATGGATGGATGGATGGATGGATGGATGGATGGATGGATGGATGGAAGGAAGGAAGGAAGGATGGATGGAAGTAAGGATGGATGGATGGATGGATGGATGGAAGTAAGGATGGATGGATGGATGGATGGATGGATGGAAGGAAGTAAGGATGGATGGATGGATGGATGGAAGGAAGGATGGATGGATGGATGGATGCATGGATGGATGGATGGAAGGAAGGATGGATGCATCGATGGATGGATGGATGGATGGATGCATGGATGGAAGGAAGGATGGATGCATCGATGGATGGATGCATCGATGGTTGGAAGGAAGGAAGGAAAGAAGGAAGGATGGATGGATGGATGGAAGTAAGGATGGATGGATGGATGGAAGGAAGGAAGGAAGGATGGATGGATGGATGGATGCATGGATGGATGGATGGATGGATGGATGGATGGATGGATGGATGGATGGATGGATGGATGGAAGGAAGTAAGGATGGATGGAAGGAAGGATGGATGGATGCATGGATGGATGGATGGAAGGAAGGATGGATGCATCGATGGATGGATGCATCGATGGTTGGAAGGAAGGAAGGAAAGAAGGAAGGATGGATGGATGGATGGATGGAAGGAAGGAAGGATGGATGGATGGATGCATGGTTGGAAGGAAGGATGGATGGATGGATTGAAGGAAGGAAGTAAAGAAGGATGGATGGATGAATGGATGCATCGATGGAAGGAAGGAAGGGAGGAAATTTGGAAGGAAGGAAGGAAGGATGGATGGACACATGGATGGAAGGAAGGAAGGATAGATGGATGCATCGATGGATGGAAGGAAGGAAGGAAGGAAGGAAGGATGGATGGATGGATGGATGGATGGATGGATGGAAGGAAGGAAGGAAGGAAGGAAGGATGAATGGATGCATGGATGGATGATGGAGGGATGGATGGAAGGAAGGAAGGAAGTATGGATGCAAGGAAGGAAGGAAGGAAGGAAGGAAGGAAGGATGAATGGATGCATGGATGCATGGATGGATGGATGGAAGGATGGATGGAAGGAAGGAAGGAAGGAAGTATGGATGCATGGAAGGAAGGAAGTATGGATGGAAGGAAGGAAGGATGGATGGATGGATGGATGGAAGGAAGGAAGGAAGGAAGGATGAATGGATGGATGGAAGGAAGGAAGTATGGATGGATGGATGGATGGATGGATAGATGGAAGGATAGATGGATAGATAGATAGAACATTTAGAACATATAGAACATTTTGTTCAGGCTGAAGTTACTACTCCGGTTTTTGTCTACTTCCTGTTCCGTATATGCTCCCATGCATCCATTTTCCCATCCGTCCTTTCCAGCCTGCGTCTGGCCAGGATGAACGAGGAGATGCGAGAGGCGGAGGCCCCCCTCGGACAACCAGGTCAATACCCCAGCAGCAGTCCCACAGAGCAGCAGTACAGGAAGTGCATCCAGGAGTTCATCTGCCTCACCATTGAGGAGTTCTAGTGTCCTCCTCTCCTTAGACGCTGATGTCGGCTATATACCCCCCCCCCCATCTCCCAGACGGACCTTTTCTAACTCTTCTGACTAAACTACCCCCCACTTCTGATTTCCCTGCTCAACGCTCGCCACTCTCGCCACATCAAGTCCAACGACATCCGCTTGTTGGCGTTCCGCTAACATCTTCACACGTGCTGTGGTGTAATAATCTCACGGGAGGCTGCGGGTGCCTGTCGCTGCAATAACCCTCCAATCAGATCGTACCATCGCTCCTCAGCCCCGGGGGTGTAAATATTATCCTGCGTTGGTTTCATGCATTGAAAGTCATTAACTGTATAGAGCATCATCAGGGACGGATAGGAAATTAAAACTGTGACAAAAGTACTTTCCGGGGTGGGGGGTGGGGGGGGGCATGGATTTTAGAATAAGAGTTGAATAATATGATAAAACATTTCTGAAAAAAAAACACTCCCAAAAATGAAATGTTGACTTGACTTGATTTACGTCAATCGGTTTCATGCAATTCTACACCAAAAGATATTCCGTAAATGTTAACGTCACGTTTTGGTGTTTAGCTAACAACTACATGTCTTTCTGTAGTTATCCCTCTCCTTTGTATTTGCTGATGTATACATACAGTATATGTATACATACAGAATACAGTACAATAGAGTAGTACAGAATAGTAGGAACTTAAAATGTTAATGGTTTTATTTCATTTGAACATGCATCAGATTACAATTGAATGCATCCCATAATCAGTTCCCAGTTCCACATGTCCAAAAGGAGTAGGAAGAAGCAAAGCTTATTAAATCCTACCCCTCCATCTGGTACTTTTACAATCATTTGTTCACTTCCTGCTTTCTTTCTTTTTTTTTCATCAATGAATTAGCTTTTTATCATGAGTGCAATGAATAGATTGGAAAAAGGAAAACACCGGAAAAGGATGTAAAAGAAAGGAATAACGATGAGAACCAGGCTAAAGGCTACCAACGGTCGTGTTCACATTTAATATTTCATTTTTTAAATTTTATTGCTTCATTATGAATCATCAAAGATTATCTGAGCAAATACGAGTACCGGAAGTGAGCATCACTCCAGGAAGACGTTCCAACCGGTTGACATTAACATGGAGAAAAGTCAATGTTTTATTTTTGGAGCGCTGATACTGTGCACTTTTCCCACCTTCAGTATTATTATTTTATTTTATTTTCATATTTGACTTGTCTGTTACTGTCTTGTTTACGTTATTTTTGGGTCTTGTCTCCCCAAAGGATCAGTGCAATGCATTTACTGATGCAGTTTTGCTATATTCCGTTCATGATTGTCATTTTAGTGTCAACATATTGCTCGGAAATGAAGTGTTTCTCTGTGGTTTATAGCAGTCATGAAAGCCCTTTTATTGGCTTTTTGGAATATGTAAAGGCCTTATGTTACTTTGGAATACAACAATCATGAGAGAGTTGATGCGGTTCCATTCATGGTTGCATTCAAAGCGGTCAAACAGGAGCTCATCGCGGTGAGGAAGTGTATGGGATTTATAGTGGATATGGATTTACACCCTTGGAATCGAACCCGCTACTCACTGCCCTCTACGGATGACTTCAATGGCGATAAACACCACGCCTGCATTTAGTTGTAAATACTCCTGTGTTAAAATATCTGTGGTGAGATTATGGAGCACACTTTTCTTACATGTTTGCACACTTTTAGGCTCCGACGCCTACTAGCTAACCGTGTTCCCTGCATGCTTTGTGGGCAAGTCCACATGACTTGCACTCCTGGCATGCTCCGGTATTTTTCTACTACGGTTTTGATCACATTGTGCAGTGCAGTCCTGTGGCGTAAGCACGTAACAACATGATGTCATACGCCAGCAAAATCAAAAAAAAAAAAATTTTTTTTTTTTTTTTAATCTGCCAAAGACTTTTTTTTTTAAGGGAAAGTGTGACATCACAGTTTTTGGACTTTCTTTTCTTCATAGTGAATCAGTTTCCAAGTAGACGCAGCCTAGTCTTGGCCATGCTTTGTGAAGTGACAGAGTGGTAGAAACACTGTTGGTGTACTCACATGTTGAAAAACCGAAGCATTCTCACGTGGCAAATAGTTCCGTATCAGTAGAAGCGGTCGGGGGTCGGGGGTCGGGGGTCATCATCAATCACCCTTACGGACGTTTTCGGTGTCGTGTCCATTGTACGTGTTGGTTACAAAGGTGCTGTAAATAGTACACTCGTGTATTTGAACTCAATGCCTGCCTCTCAGCGTTCGATCACAGATTGTGACGGTCTTGATCTCTGTTTCATGTTTGTCTTTTTATTCTCTTTCAAAGCAAGACAACAGTTACGACATGTTGGGAAATGTTATTCCGTGTCTTTAGCGACATGGATGGAAACAAAAAACAACAAAAAAAAATACAATAAACCTGACAACACTAAATAATCTAACCTCGCCTCTACTTGCTTTCATTTCTTTGACTTTTCGTATTCTCTCAGCATTGCGGCAAAAGACGCGATCAATTGACCGTACTAATTGCTCGGTGTTGGGAGAATTCTGTTTTTCAGTCCAAACTTTCCAAGAAACCGCAGGGTTATTCAAAGCATTACCAAAAATACACCACGTACCTTTTTTTTAAACAATTTGTTCTGTTTCATATCAACTTTTTTGAAGCGCGAAGCAACCGCAGCAGTGCTTTGAATAATTCAGCGTCTCCGCTTGTGAAACATTCATGTGACCTCAAAGGCAACGTGTTGTTGTTGTGTTTGTATTTTTTTTTTTTTTTTTTACGCCATCTATGAAATTTTTACCAGGAATGTCTTCAACTTTCATTTCGTATTTAAAAACAGACAGCAAGGGGGGGGGCGATAAACACTAACGTCTGTGTCATTGCTTCTGTCACCACAGGGGTTACCAAGGGCAGGAGGAGGGTAAAATCCAAGGATGTTCGGGATAGAGTGAGTGAAGCATCCTGGGCCGTCTTATTCGAATAAGAGGGACGCTTTCTGCTCTGATCTGTTTTTTAAGGCGGGGGGGTCTTTGTCTGCTTGTGCAGCATATTCAGTGACTTCAAAGAAGATACTCAGATTATGTTGACATTAATAGTAATTGTACAAGATAGGCAGTAGAAATAAATAAATAGTAGGATAAATACAAAAATGATTAATGGCACAACTGGACTCCACATAAAAAACCCAAATAAAGTGCTACAAATTCACATTTATGAAGAATTTTGGTGGTGTAGGACCTGCATACTACTATATATCTCACACAACTGCCAAGTACAATATCTAGTATTTGAATACTATACAACAATGCATTCATAATTATGGACACTGAATATGATTGACAGCAATGGAGACAATGAACTGGATGCATTTTTCTGTCTGACCACCTCAACTTCATCTGCCTCCTATTTCCTCTTCAAAATAAATCACTTTTTTATATGAGATAACTTTACAGTTGTCACAATGTCAACACCTTGACTTTAATATTCCTTGCTGCAGGTGACATCTCCTGTCTTGATGTCTTTCGCAAGTTTTTTCTCCTCGCATCTCTCCAGCCCGAGAAGTTGAGGAGTATCCGGTCACTGCAACAAGCCTTAGGAAACGTTTAAGCTCATCAGCATCGTACCTGCACTTCAGCTTGGAAAATACTTGACATGCTGAGGTGGAAGCTAAGACGTGTTCGTATGCGTATCAGAACGCTCTTCAAGCATTAAGCTTTAGACTACAAAGTCATTCAGAAGTTAAATGGACTGTTTTTATTTCAATTAATGGCCAATAGAACAAATAAATTGCCTCTCCCCTAAATAAATTTGTCATTTTTCCTGTGTTATTTTATTGACATATTTAGATGTTTTGACCATGAAAACATAATATGGAAGTGTTTGAATGACTTAAAGAATGCTAACAATGCTAGCATGATAACATTAGCATGTACCAAGCATAATAGCACTGTTTATCTAAGTGCCTACCTCTAAAAGTGCAAAATTTACTATAATTATGTTGGCATGCTAACATGCTAACACATATCATAATAGGTGATAAGGGTCTACTAAAGTTCATATTCATGAAAATGTAAAAAATGCTAGTACGCTAGGAATGCTAACATGCTAATATTAGCAAGCTAACGCCTAGCATAATGGTGTCTACCTACAAAAATACCTAAAAATGCTACATTTGTGTTAACAATGCTAGCATGCTAACATTAGCACGTACCTAGTATAATATTACTGTTTATCTAAATGCCTACCTTTTAAAATGCAAAATTTACTATAATTATGTTGGTATGCTAACATGCTAATGTTGACATGCTAACACATCATGATAGGTGATAAGGGTCTACTTAAGTTCATATTCATGAAAATGTTTAAAATGCTAGTATGCTAGGAATGCTAACATGTTAATGTTAGCAAGCTAGTATGCTAGGAATGCTAACATGCTAATGTTAGCAAGCTAACGTCTAGCATAATAGTGTCTATAACAATATCTAAAAATGCTACGTTCATGTTAGCATGCTAGCAATGCTAACATACAAATGTTAGCATTTGTGTCTACACCTGAAAACGGCTAAAAATCAAAAAAAAAAGGCTGAGGAAATCACAAGGACACTATGAAATCAACTTTATTTCACACCTCAACTTCTACTACATCATCACATTACCACTCAGTATAAACATGCAATGGAGGACCTTTAGAAATGCTGAACAAAACTACAGAACTTAAAAGGCAAAGTAGTAGTACTAGCCTCCAGGACACAATGATACACGGACATACAGTAATTCATAATAGTTTGACTTTATTGGCCCGTCAGCACTGTTAGTCATCAAACCTTCCAATGGTTTCCAGTATAAGAGGAATGATGCTCCTCACACGCGTGTCGACACTTTCTCACTAACATGATGACAATGATGTAACCGATCTCACAACCTTGATTCAAATGTGACATATTTGATACCAGAATGACTTGCATGATATGAAGAAAGGTATTTGTGTACAGGGTAATTGTACATTGAGTAGGAAACACAAGACATTGCTGAAACTCCAAAGAGCCGACCAGAGAACCACTGGTATGTAGCCAATATATTTGGCTCTCACATTTACTGGAAATACTGTTAATATTATGAACAATGCTTGGACTTGAGTAATTATTTGATGCTATTTGTTTGTGATTTAATTATTATTTTATTATTATTGCTTTGTCAGTATAGTTTTTTTCTGCCAATAATGTCAGCGCACGAGTGCGTTTTGAATTTGTACTGTAGTACTAGACGTTAGCTTGCTAACATTAGCATGATAACATTCCTAGCATACTAGCATTTTTTGGATTTTCATGAATATGAACTTGAGTAGACTTAAGTATCACTGACTGTACATACATAATAGCGCTAAACCTAACTAAGCTAAACCAAAACTGAATACTAATACTTTCATGTTTAATATCACACCTCAGACCAATCACTGGAAGTACACGACGTACTCTACGTACTCTACCATCTTAACCTTCTCGGGTTCAGTTGGCAGACAGCAAACCTGATCTTATTTTATTTACCCTTCTTAAAAATATTGTCAGTCATAGAAAAACGATAAAACCACTGGACCGCAGACCGACTCTCGATTGATTCACACCAAATTGTCGTTGATACTGTCATTTCCAAGTGCTTCGACCGTTTTTTGTGGAGTTATTCACACAAATGCCATAAATGGCCCTATCTTGCAAAAATTTGATTAAATGTTCAAAATTTTCCTGCCAATTTCTGAAAATTTCATCCAAATTCCTTCAGAACTTTTCAAGTTTTTTTGAACACAAACAATGACAAAAACACAAACTCTGCACTGCGCTCAGGCTTGACAGTGGTAATGGTAATGGTAATGGTAATGGTAATGGTAATGGTAATGGTAATGGTAGTGGTAGTGGTAATGGTAATGGTAATGGTAATGGTAATGGTAATGGTAATGGTAATGGTAATGGTAGTGGTAATGGTAATGGTAATGGTAATGGTAGTGGTAATGGTAATGGTAATGGTAGTGGTAATGGTAATGGTAATGGTAATGGTAATGGTAGTGGTAATGGTTATGGTTATGGTTATGGTAATGGTAATGGTAATGGTAATGGTAATGGTAATGGTTTTATTTCATTTGAACATGCATCAGATTCCAATTGAGTGCATCCCATAATCAGTTCCCAGTTCCACATGTCCAAAAGGAGTAGGAAGAAGCAAAGCTTATTAAATCCTACCCCTCCATCTGGGACTTTTACAATCAGTAACTATTACATTTGTTCACTTCCTGCTTTCCATAATACAGTTTAAGGTTTTTTTTGTTTGTTTGTTTTTTTTTTAAATAATGTACCTCGTACCGAAGTACTCGGTGATATGAGCATCCAAATGCATAATGGGTACCATACTAAGTGTCAATATAGTGATATATATATATAGCACATGATTGGTGGTAATGATTGGATGATGATTGGATTCCTCCTTGTGCATCTCCATAGATGAACAACAAAAGGAACAAGAGAGCTCCAGCCACAGCCACTCAGCGACTTAAACAGGATTACCTCCGAATAAAGAAAGATCCTGTGCCTTACATCTATGCTGAACCTCTGCCGTTCAACATCCTAGAATGGTACCGTCTCTTTAAATGTCATAACCAGCACATGGTTTAAAGGCCTGATAGGATTACTTCTTTAATACGGTATTACTGCAAAAAAAAGAAACTGGAGTTGCTTTATAGTAGTACAGGCTTGTCTTGTTTTCATGAAGTGGGTGTTTTCATTTGTTGCACGGATTGAACATGATGTTTTTTTATTAAGCAAAAATATTTGTTATTACTATAACAACAAAGGGGACTCTGGTTCCCCCCCCCCCCATTCCAAAAACATGCTAGGTTAATTGGAGTCTCTAAATTGTCCATAGGTATGAATGTGAGTGAATGGTTAGTGAATGGGATAGGCTCCGGCAGACCCCCTACTGAGGCTAAGCGGCATAGAAAACGGATGTGTGGAGCAAAGAAGGTTGGTGGTACCTGATTTGATTGGTATCAGAGTCGATATAAGATGTAAAAAAATGACCGTTTCCAAAATGTCCATTTCGATGCAGAGACCTTAAGTCTGCATGAAAATGTTTTTTACTTCCTGTGCTTAGTCAGTCGCTCACTGGATTTGTGTTGATTCCAAAAAAAACAACAAAACCAAGAAAACAATTTCCGTTTCACTACGACTTTATTATTATCAGTCATTTTCTTAAAGCTGCAGTCTAATATTTGAGTGATTGATATTTAAACAGGACCACCAAGTGGAAATAAGCTAACCTTTGCGAGTAAAGACCTGCAACAACTTCATGACGACTTGGTGAAGTCACACACATGTTGCGGTCGTAGAAGAAGAAGCTACCCAAAAGGCACCAGATGTTGTTTTTCTTGAAATATGCTCAAGTATTTAACGCTTTTATTGTGTCACCTGCAGGCACTATGTGGTCAAGGGTCCTGAGAAAACTCTGTATGAAGGTAAAAACCTGCTTTTGAATATTGGGTCGAGTTCCGTAGCGCCTGATGGTCTCATTTGTCGGCTAGTCTGTGGGGCGAGTAATTATCTCTACAGTTTTACTCTAATTTATAAGCAACATTTCATGTAGTTACTGCTTTAATACTCACATCTTTCTGAATTAATTATGTACTTTTTATGAGATGTTTGGGTATCACGGGAGATCTCAGGGCCTTAGGTGTTTACCTAATAGTAATTCCGCCCCCCTGTACACATGACGTTGGAGTGATTTCAAAGTAGTTTCTATCACATGTTTCACTGGAAGTGATTCAGTACCCAGACCGGCGACAGCGTAGGATTTCACAATAAGTCTGCGTATGTCACAATTTCAAGAAAAGCTGTGTCACTGCTAACTGTGGAGTTGCTGGATCATAATTGGTACTTTAACTGAATCGGTTAAATTAAATCATCGTTATGAGCTAAACTTTATATCAGTGGTTCTGCTGCTTGGATTTCAATTTTTTTACTCGAATTTAATAGAAAATGAGGCGCATTCAAATTCTGCATGATAAACCGATGCAGGAGGCGTTCAATGCAATCATCTGTTTCTGTTGCAGGGGGTTACTATCATGGAAAGCTCCTATTCCCTCAGGACTTCCCCTTTAAGCCACCAAGTATTTACATGATAACACCTAATGGCAGATTTAAATGTAACACCAGGTAAGAATCTTTCATTACTTAATGCTCATCACGTCCAATGACTGATTTTAACGCTCCGCGGCGCTCCGCAGGCTATGTTTGTCCATCACAGACTTCCACCCGGACACGTGGAACCCGGCGTGGTCCGTCTCCACCATCCTCACGGGTCTGCTCAGCTTCATGGTGGAGAAAGGTCACACCGTGGGGAGCTTCAAGACGTCTGATCACACGGTGAGCTCCAAGGGTCGACGTCCGCCATCGATGGCAAAAGAGCTTCACTGTTATTGAAGTCTTTTTGGGGTTTTTTGGGGGGGGGTTCTACAGAAACGACAGCTCTCAGCCCAAAGCCTCGCCTTCAACCTGAAGGATAAAATCTTCTGTGAATTGTTTCCTGACGTCGTTGAGGTGAGTGATGGGAATCTGTCACTTTTTCCTGTGTCGTCTACCATTATATTACGAGAGAACTTCAAAGTACTTGTTGTCATATACAGTACAGTATTTTCCAGACTATAAGTCGCACTTTTTTCATAGGTTGGCTGTTCCTGCGACTTATACTCCAGAGTGACTTATATGTAAATTTATATACCGTATTTTCCAGACTATAAGTCGGAAAAGTTTGGAAAATAAATTACCCGCAAAAAATGCCACTTATACTCCAGTGCAACTTATGTACGTTTTTTTTGACCAAATAATGCATTCTTGGCCTTGTGCGACTTATACTCCAGTGCGACTTATGTATGTTTTTTTTCTATCTAATTATGCATTTTTGGTCTTGTGCGACTTATACTCCGGAGCGACTTATGTATGTTTTTTTCTACCTAATTATGCATTTTTGGCCTTGTGCGACTTATACTCCAGAGCGACTTATGTATGTTTTTTTTTTTACCTAATTATGCATTTTTGATTTTGTGCGACTTATACTCCAGTGCGACTTATGTATGTTTTTTTTCAACTTAATTATGCATTTTTGGTCTTGTGCGACTTATACTCCAGTGCGACTTATGTATGTTTTTTTCTACCTAATTATGCATTTTTGGCCTTGTGCGACTTATACTCCGGAGCGACTTATGTATGTTTTTTTTCAACCTAATTATGCATTTTTGGCCTTGTGCAACTTATACTCCAGTGCGACTTATGTATGTTTTTTTCAACTTAATTATGCATTTTTGGTCTTGTGCAACTTATACTCCAGTGCGACTTATGTATGTTTTTTTCTACCTAATTATGCATTTTTGGCCTTGTGCGACTTATACTCCAGAGCGACTTATGTATGTTTTTTTCAACTTAATTATGCATTTTTGGTCTTGTGCAACTTATACTCCAGTGCGACTTATGTATGTTTTTTTCTACCTAATTATGCATTTTTGGCCTTGTGCGACTTATACTCCAGAGCGACTTATGTATGTTTTTTTTTTTACCTAATTATGCATTTTTGAGTTTGTGCGACTTATACTCCAGTGCGACTTATGTATGTTTTTTTCTACCTAATTATGCATTTTTGGCCTTGTGCGACTTATACTCCAGTGCGACTTATGTATGTTTTTTTCTACCTAATTATGCATTTTTGGCCTTGTGCGACTTATACTCCGGAGCGACTTATGTATGTTTTTTTTCAACCTAATTATGCATTTTTGGTCTTGTGCGACTTATACTCCAGTGCGACTTATGTATGTTTTTTTCTACCTAATTATGCATTTTTGGCCTTGTGCGACTTATACTCCAGTGCGACTTATGTATGTTTTTTTCTACCTAATTATGCATTTTTGGTCTTGTGCGACTTATACTCCAGTGCGACTTATGTATGTTTTTTTTCAACCTAATTATGCATTTTTGGTCTTGTGCGACTTATACTCCGGAGTGACTTATGTATGTTTTTTTCTACCTAATTATGCATTTTTGTCCTTGTGCGACTTATACTCCAGAGCGACTTATGTATGGGTTTTTTTTTACCTAATTATGCATTTTTGAGTTTGTGCGACTTATACTCCAGTGCGACTTATGTATGTTTTTTTCTACCTAATTATGCATTTTTGGTCTTGTGCGACTTATACTCCAGAGCGACTTATGTATGTTTTTTTTTACCTAATTATGCATTTTTGAGTTTGTGCGACTTATACTCCAGTGCGACTTATGTATGTTTTTTTTCAACCTAATTATGCATTTTTGGTCTTGTGCGACTTATACTCCAGTGCGACTTATGTATGTTTTTTACTACCTAATTGTGCATTTTTGGGTTTGTGCGACTTATACTCCGGAGTGACTTATAGTCCAGAAAATACGGTATATAACCTGCAAATTGTGTTTCCTTCACAATACACTCCCCCGCCTCCTTTTTCTCCGTCCCATCACCAGGAAATGAGGCAGAAACAGAAAATTCAGGAAGAGTTAAACGTCCACACTCAGCCCCTCCCCTTGCCCGATGTGGTGGCCAATGGCGACCCCAAGCAGGCCCATTACCACCTCCCTGCCCTCACTGGGAGCCCCGTCCCGCTGGAGGCCCCCAACCCCGGCAGCCTGCAGCACCCCAATCGCAATCATGGACTTTTAGGCAGCGCTTTAGCCAAACTGTTCGTCATCGTCGGCTATCGTAAAAAGCAATAAATATTTTTGACACAGAAATCAAAGTGAAAGTTGCACATTGTGAGTCATGAACGATCCACAAGGGAACGATGGGTGATGCGTGTCATTTTATGCTTCATAAGTTATTTGTATTCAAGTTGTTTCAGCTTGCACTGATTCAGTGGCTCTAAATAAAATGTCAACATTTGTGTTTGTTTCCTATTGCAGTTTTTTTTTTTTGTCATTGATGTGATTTCCTTCCTTGTTGAATATTAGATTTGAATTTTGCAGCACTGCCATCACCGTCCTGCAAATAGTATTGAATTTAAGTTTGATTTAATAAAGTCCAAAATATCCGCTCACATAGAGCGGGAAAGAAGGTACATTATAAAGTGGAGGACTTGAGTCACAAAAATAAGCATTGACGCCTGGCAACAAGAGTGCACGCAAAGGTCAGGAATTCGCATTGCATAAGGAAAGAACATGTAAAATAGAACCATAATTACTCAACAAGCAGTGGCTTGCCATTAAGGGGCGGCAGCGAGCCAAATTAAAGATTTGCTCTCCCGAACGATGAGTATTGTCTCACCAAACTCTACCCGGTTAAGGATAGGTGCATTTACTTCACAATAAAAGGACTTTGAAGTATTTTAAAACAATTTATTCTCTATATGACTAACGTTTAAATGTTTAAATTAACGTTTAAAAACTACTATATGGAGTCAGTGCCTCACTAGCCATGAACCACAAATGAACAGATACCGACTGCTGTGCTTAAATAACGTTCCAAGGTGTTACATGCCATTTCCAACAGGTGGCAGTAGAGAGGTCGCTTCCAGTGCATTTCTACATCAGCGTCAAGCAGCCGTGAAGAAGAAACCCGGAAGTTCTTCCTGCTGCTTGCTCCTGTGAGCTAACCGTACGTTGGTGTCATCGTCTTAGAGGTTTTGGGCGTCCGCCCGCGGAAACTACAGCCCTATTTGCGTGTCCAGACCCGAATATATATTTTTCCGGGGTCTCTGGAGAGGTATGTCATAATTCCACACCCTTAGTTGATAAATTCCAGACATTTCGGCGGTTAACCGTATAGTCGGTAACACCCCGACTGCTAGCATTAGCTACCTCAACGTAGCACTGGCCTACGTTAGCAGTTTGTGGCTGATAAGTGTTTACATACCGGATTTGTTATTAGCAGTAGTTGCTAGCTCCGTCTAATCGCCCGGTCGGGCCTCATGGGTGTCGTAAGCGAAACAAAAATGTTACGCTTGAACAGATTAAAGCAGACGGGGTGTTAGCGAACAGTTTTTGGTCAAAAAGGAGCTCAATCAGCCGATCCGTCTCTTTCGCTCTTGACAGTTTCAGTTCCATAAAATAATCATCGTGACAAGAGTCGCATGACACAAGAATCAAATAAAAGTGTCGCCAAATGATGGTTTTAGATGGAAAGTGGAACGTCTTTTTCAATGTATTTCGAATGTTATTTACGGTAATTGGCTTGACATTGTCAGCTGGTAACCTCATGACTGTTTGTGATTATTTACTTGTTTTGTTGTCGAGATTATACAGTAATAACAAAGTACTAGGTGTAGTTACAATTTCGATTATCAAATTATTATCAGGTTTTGTTTTTGTCTTCTCTATATTTTGTAATTGTGTCCCATTTTCGACGACAATAATATTGTGTCAGCATTTCTTGATGTGTTTATTCATCCGGACATGTAAAAGTATATTAGACCAGCCTTGTTTCTTCAGTTTTGTGTTCATTATAATGCCTGGTACAAGATATGAAGTATAAAGCCGTAGCTATTCATTTAAAAACTTCAATGATGTTGGTTATTATCAAGAAAACCATGGAAATGCATGTACATTGTTGCTGTAAAACATATAGCATGTATAAAATGTAACCGGTAAATTTTGCAACTACTGTATTAAATACTTACTATGAGTATTTCCAATTCCTCAAGAAATAGTTTGACTTGGTTTCACTGATATAACGCCCAGTTAAGACCACATTTGTATTCATAATAGACATTATGGTCAAAAATATGATGTTATACTATCCTGGTGCTGCCAATAACTAAAGTGTGTCACAGAAAACAAGTTGACATAATCTTTACCTTTTTAAAAATATTGTCATTCACAGAAAAATAATTCTTTCTCATGCACGTCCTTTAAATCGACAGATGAACAGCAACGGGAACAAGAGAGCTCCAACCACAGCCACTCAGCGACTTAAGCAGGATTACCTCAGGATAAAGAAAGACCCTGTGCCTTACATCTGTGCTGAACCTCTCCCCTCCAACATCCTAGAATGGTACAGTCCCCACCCGTGCACCAAACACTTTTGCGTATTAAACTTTGAATTGAAATGTTATAAATGCCACATGGTCTACTATCTTGGGTGATATGGTGGCAAAGGTGACTATAGGGGTGTTATTTCATGTCTAGAGGGCTCTAATAATAATGTACATTAAATAATAATGTATTTGGAAGCTTGAAACGGGTTTTCTGTTGTCTAACTACGAAGTGAGTGGTTTTTGGATCACCAAGTTAAATTGCACAATTTGGACTGGCCTTTTGTTGTGGCCAACCTCAATGCGAAATCATGCTGTCTAATCCGCATCTTGATATGTGTGTGTGTTTTAAAAAGGTAAAAGTGATTGATCTTGTTAAAATATTTAAACAAGATCATCAAGTGGAAGGAAATAGCTCACCTTTGCAAGTAAAGATAATATGTTGCGGTTGAAGCACCAGGAACCTAAAGGCACCAGGAATGGGTTTTTTTAAACATAGTAAAGTATCTAACAAATCTGTTGTGTTCTCTGCAGGCACTATGTGGTCAGAGGTCCTGAAAAAACTCCGTATGAAGGTAAACATTCAGTCAAAATCTGCGATTCCAGACGTTTTCACTGGTTTATTTGGACTCAAATCTGGATTCATTTCATAGACTTGTACACGTGACCTTTGGAGGGGTCTAAAAGTGTGTTCATGCTGAGGTATCTGTTCCTGGTGGCGTGACCCGAACCGACGGGGTCTCTTGTGGGTCATGACGCGATTCGGTGTCAAACCCCGGAGACGGCGTAGTATTTCACAATAAGTTTGCGTATGTCACAATATCTTCACATAAGTCACAAGAAAATCCGTCTGTGGACTTGCTGCGTCGTAATTGGTTCTTGAACTGGATCTGCTGCTTGAGTGCAGCATAACCTGTTCATTAGAACTGCAGAGCTGGGGAGACACAAGGACGAGCATATGTTTGTCTACATTAAATCTAAAATATATTTATGTAATGCAAAGTGGTCCCACTGCCAGAGAGGATTTATTTGGGTTTTCCCCCATAAGAAAGAGAGGAATTTGTCTGTTCCAGTGTCAAAGTGTTGTTATTATAAAATTATAACTGTACAGGCAATGCTTTAGAGACACTTTAGCAATATGCTAAAAATGCTAAACTGATGAAGAAGCATGTTTTCCATAAAGAATTCCACATTTTAATCATTTTTGTGTACAGTAGTTTTACTGGAAGAACTTCAACATAAACCATAATACCATATGTTTCTGTTGCAGGGGGATACTATCATGGAAAGCTCATATTTCCTCGGGAATTCCCTTTTAAGCCGCCAAGTATTTACATGATAACACCTAACGGCAGATTTAAATGTAACACCAGGTAAGAATTCATTTTCGTTGCTTGCTTATGGCCGTGTTTGGTCGCTCTCATCTTAACGCTCCGTGGCGCTCCGCAGGCTATGCTTGTCCATCACAGACTTCCACCCGGACACGTGGAACCCGGCGTGGTCCGTCTCCACCATCCTCACGGGTCTGCTCAGCTTCATGGTGGAGAAAGGTCCCACCCTGGGGAGCATCGAGACGTCTGACCACGCGGTGAGCTTTCAACGGGCGACATGCGGTACGCTGTCAAACGAGCTACAATCTCATTCAACTTTTTTGGGGGGGGGGGGGGGGGGTCTTCAGAAACGACAGCTGTCAGCCCAAAGCCTCGCTTTCAACCTCAAGGATAAGGTCTTCTGTGAATTGTTTCCCGACGTCGTCGAGGTGAGCGATTGTAATATAAATATTATTCACAACTGGGGTGGCCACAATAAAAGGCCACTCCAAAGTGTAACACTGGTCTTATTTTCCTCTCTGTCCCGTCACCAGGAGATGAAGCAGAAACAGAAAATTCAGGAAGAGATAAACGCCCGCACTCAGCCCCTCCCCTTGCCCGATGTGGTGCCCGATGGCGACCACCAGCAGGCCCATTACGGCCTCCCCGCCCTCAACGGCGGTCCCGTCCCGCTCGGGGGCGCCAACCCCGCCGCGGGCCTGCAGCAGCCCAACCGCAATCACGGACTTTTAGGGGGCGCGTTAGCCAACCTCTTTGTCATCGTGGGCTTCGCCGCGTTCGCCTACACGGTCAAGTACGTGCTGAGGAGCATAGCGCAGGAGTGAGCGCGGGACGGACGCTACTTGGACGGGGAGGTTCGATCCCTGGGACCACCGTGGACTCCAAGCGAGCCGCCCAGGAAGGACTGCGGGGGGGTGGAGGGGGGAGTAAAAGCATCGGTGGCGGAAACAAACACGGCTCATGGGTTGTGGAGGAGTCAAGTCTTTTATGGCGCCTGGAGTGGAAAAAAAACCCCACTCCTCTCCTCCTGCTCAGTTGGCAAACACACTTCCTCCCGCTTTTTGTTGTCACTCGCTATGATCACTTAGCGCGTCACGAAGACCCACCGAGACGCATCAGGAAGCTCTGGCCTACCTTCCATGACCTCAACTTGACTAAAAGGTGTTACTCCTTACCATAATCATCAACCATCATCTCCGAGACGTTTTAAACATGAACATGTCTCCTCCGTCGCTCTAACGAGAAGAAAGTATTAGGATGAGGTCCCTCCACTTAACCCATGAGCCCAGTAGTAGGGACCAGTGCACTTTGTCATTGGTTTAGCTAACCAGTACAACACTGCTGGGAACGATGATGATGATGATCCCAATATGGACACGCGTGGCAAGAATCAACATTTTCTGTAAATTTACTTTTGATTTTTTTTTTTTTTTTGTCAGTTTTAATTTATAAAAAAAAAAAAAGCCTTGGGGCGTGTCCTCATGCTTCCGAGGAAGTGTTTTACTACACAAATAAAAGTGTGACCGACCCAGCATTCACATGACTGCTGATCATTGTACTGTTGTGCATTGCATTTATTAGTCGAGCAGGTTCTACTGTGTACTGGTGTTGCCACGGCAACGTGGACTGCTTTTTCTCAGCACCAACACTTTGACAAATAAATGAATTGAAAATTGAGTGTGGGTGTGGGCTTGGACTCCTCCTGCTTCTTTGTTTTCATAAGCAATCCATACCGGGAGAGCTCAGACCAAGCACCGTAGTTGTTACTGTTAGCATGCTAACACCAAGTATAATGCTATTTAGCTGTGATTTTTTTTAATTACAGCATGTTAACATCTAGCGTAATACTGGTATTTCTATAAGTTTCTAGCTATGAAGATGGGTACAACTGCTTTTAATAACAGTATGCTAATACCTAGCATAATAGTGGTATTTAGTGTCTAGCTATGAAATTGGGTAGGAATCTTTCTGGAAGTATTTCTATGCTAATGTTGCATTAGCATGCTAATACATAACATAATAGTGCAAAGTGTATTTATATAAGTTTCTAGCTATGAAGATGGGTAAAAATGCTTATAATAACAGTATGCTAACACCTAGCATCATAGTGATATTTAGTGTCTAGCTATGAAATCGGGTAGGAATCTTTCTGGGAGTATTTCTATGCTAATGTTGCATTAGCATGCTAATACATAACATAATAGTGCAAAGTGTTGATATTAGGGCTGTCAAATAATCAAACCTTTTAATCAGATTACTCACTTTTTCAACTAATTAGTCATGATTAATCACGATTAACAATTCTATATGAAATATTTGTATGTTTTAAGAGCTCCAAATGAACTGAAGAACTAAACTAAAAGTCTAAAAATCTTTGTCTAACGCTATAGTCTCTTTAATAGTAGTAGAATCACACTTTAAACTGTGTTGTGTTCACTGACATCAAGTAATTTAAGGTAAATGTCATTCTTTCAGGGTCATTTCCAGTATACTGAATTAAGCCTTTTCGTGAATTAAGTGTTATTTCCTGCCCCTCATTGTTAGCAGTATGCGAACATTAGCATGTTAGCATTGCTAACACCTAGCATAATATTGCGACATACCGGGTAAAGAGTTGAGAATGTTGACTTTGGAACCGTCTGAATCGTTTGAGAAATGTAGAAGTAGTTAAAACTGTTTAGATCAAAGGCATTTTGCATTCCGAAAATCTGGAATGTCAAGAAAAGTGGGAATTGCTGGTATGTGGAAAATGGCACGAATGACCTTACTTAGTTGAATGCTTCGGTCTGAATCGGTTGAGAAATGGATGATAGAATTTTCATTGTTTTTCATTTAATCAAACCAAAATATAATATTAGTTTTGGGGCTGCAATATGCATGGCTGGGATTCAAACCTGCACGTGAGAGTCTGATGTGTAAATCAGCCGGTCAAAGGTCAACCCATTTCAAATGTTTTTTTAATTGGGCTGCTCATGCCCGTGATTAGATAAGGTTCCTCCTACTCCTCCTCCTCCTGGGTGAATGGAATTCATCTAATGAATGACTTCCTTTGAAACATGTCATGAGTCACGTGACATGAGGCGTCACGTCTAGTCTTTAAGAGCAGCCCGTCGCAGCGGCACTCAGAGTACACCTCAGTCACCTTCGCCTGGAAACCACCACGTACGTCTGGAGGTAAAACTGACATGTTCCTTGTATGAAGCGTAACATGCCATGGTCATGTTTCCACTGCAGCGTCATCAGCATGTCGCCCAATGAGGACCTGGAGTGCGTGGTGTGCTGCCACGAGTACTCGTGCAGGGAGCGGGTCCCGCGGATGCTGCACTGCCATCACACCTTCTGCGCACCTTGCCTGGAGAAACTATCCAAAATGGACGGCGTCATCAGAACCATCAGCTGCCCCCTGTGCCGATGGATCACCTGCACCAGGGCCAGCCTGACTCTACCGGGTGCTTTGTGGGTCAACACTGAGATATGGGACCAGATTGCGGAGAAAGGCGAGAGGAAGGAGGATGTGAGCAAGCAGCTCATCAGGCCGGTATTGTAAGTAGAACATCTCTCCTGACTCCATTTTGGATTGCGGTTGAAAAACTCAAGTTTGTCTCTCCGTCGTCTCAGCTTGGACTCCAAGTCCACTTTTTTCAAGTCCACGTTCCAAAGTGTGTTCAGCTGCATCCCGCTGCATGAGCAACACTTACAGAGGTGCTGACCTGGATGGATGCAGACCATCTCATCGGGACCGCCTTCCCTTTTGTATCACACTGTAAATGCCTGTCAAAAAAACACAATAACTGTCAAAACCACCCAGTGAAATGAAAACTTGTTTTCCGTGCTGTTATGTGTATAAATTTGTTTGAATTATTTATTATTACATGTCAGTTTAAAGAGTTTTAAATAAAAGTTAAACATTGTCCAGTGTGTTTGTTTTTATTGCTGATGAGAATTTGATGACGCTCCCTTGATCAAAATGAATGATTAATTATGCCTGATTTTATATGCATTTAATGGCATTAAAAAACTCATGTTTTTCCACTTTTTCTAGCTTATTACTCATTTTTTCCAATTAATCATCTAGTTGTTACTGATATTTTTAACAGTTACAAATTTTAATAATTACATATTTTTTTATATACATATTTTGTATAGATGTGTTTGGTTTATTCAATAAAATTTACAATGAGGGTTGAATAACTGTGACAGGGAGAAATAGAATACAGTATCTGACACAAATGACACAAGGACTGACTCAACAGCACCCCTGCTGGTCGCAGCCAAGTAGTGCAGTCAATCTTGCTTCTATTGCTGACAGATGCTTCAAGACTTCATCAACCAACCTCAAAAATTTTATTTAAACTTACTTATTTTCTGTAAATGTTCTTTTTGTAATATTATGTCTTTTTTTCCCCAAAATATTTTAACTTTATTCCCATAACATATCTTTTTCCTCAGCCCAATGTTCCAAAATTTACAGCTTTATTTGTTTTTGTTTGTTTCCCATATTACAACATTTAAAATTTAACATATTTTTCTTTAACATTTCAACCCTGTGCTAATAAAATTAAAATTTCCTCATAATATTACGAGTTTACGTTTTCTCATTAGATTTCAACTTTTTTGTCTTAATATTTTGACTTCTTGTAAAATAACTCCAGATTTTTTCCATTTTTGCTGTTCTCTAAAATTAATTTCCAAACAATTTCAATGTTCCTCTTTTTTCGTCTCATGCAACATAGTTTTCCTTTATAGGTTCAAGATTATACTACTAAAACGATGTTTATGTTTTTCCCGAATAATTTTATGATGTTATGCTCATAGGATTACAACTTTTTCTTGTTTCATTCCAACGTTTTTATCTTAATATTTTGACTTTATTCTTGTAAAATTATGGCTGATGTGTCCATTTTTGCTGTTTAGTTTTCTTGTTGAATTATATTTTTACACGACCCAACAAGGGTTGGGTGATAATAATCCCCCCAAGAAATTAAAATCATTATAAAAATGCATCTATGTAGTACAAGGATGTTGAGGGCGCCCAATGACAAGGTGTGCCCTGGGCCCCCAAATTACTAAATACGGCACTGGGGGTGAGATCATGTGACCAGGTAAATTTGAGGACATTTTATTTCACTCTTTATCCTCTGGAATATATGATCATTTTAAATGAAGAGTATATTTTTAAATTATAGGTTATAGTGTAAACATGTCTACAATAGTAGCGATATAAATGTTTCTGGTTTAGGTTAGTCACAAGATGAGACAGTCGGTCGTACGTGTATTATGCCACCAGACGACATACCATGCAGAAGTCGGACGGCTCCAAACAGGAAATGAAGGGATACATTGGAAACATTGAGCCACGAACGTTACATGAAGAGCGATTTATGGCGTGCCAATCAAAATTTTAAGGTACTAAACTGTATATAACTATATATTTATTTATATTTGCATTAAAAAAACATGTAGAGTTATTATTTACACTCCTCGACATAGCGATTACCCCCCGCGTGACGTAGAGACATGAAAATACCCGGAAACAAAACTAGCAACTGTTGGGAATTAATGCTGAAAAGCGAGCACTAACATGTTAAGTGTCGTTGTATGCAGTCAAAACATTTATATATAAAATATTCTATTTTGTATCTGAGCACAAAGATCATGAATGAGTCGAGAGAAAGATCTGAAAGCCAAACAAATACATCTACAGTATGTAAATACCGTACCCTTTAAGAAACAGCAACCGGAAGTGAGTAGACCAATCAGCGGGCTTTGATGGAATTGAGGCGTGGTTTAAATCAAACCCTAGAATTGTATAGCATAGCAAATAACGCATGTAGTTTACCTGTCAACTTTATCAATTTATTAGATTTTATGTATTGGTCTCGGGATGATAAATGTTGAAAAAATGTTGAATTGTTGCTGAATTATTTTCACGTTACAACGTCGTGATATTAGTGCTTATTTGTGTTTACGCGTCATATTGTGATAAAGCTGCATATGTATGACTAATGTAGTTCGTTTTGATAAGTGTGCAAGTGTCTGGTTGTGATACAGTATGATTAGATAAAGTGTGAATGCAAGTATTTTTCCACCCTGCTTTAATATTCTTCAGAATTTTTTTCACCTGAACAGATTTCCCTGGAAGTTTGGTCACGGGTCACGTGCCATCCACGGCCCTAAAATGTCCTTAAAAGGCAGCTTGGTCCCTGCAGCAGTCACAGCTAACATCAGCCAGCACCTCACTCTCTGTCACTCTGTGTGAGTATATTTACAGTACATCTGTTTATTTATTCATGTACTGTATGCAACATCTTCACATGCTATGTTTGACACATGATGTGGTATGCTTTGCATCATGGAAGTCTAACATGCCATGGTCATGTTTCCACTGCAGCGTCATCAGCATGTTGCCCAATGAGGACCTGGAGTGCGTGGTGTGCTGCCACGAGTACTCCTGCAGGAAGCGGGTCCCGCGGATGCTGCACTGCCATCACACCTTCTGCGCACCTTGCCTGGAGAAACTATCCAAAATGGACGGCGTCATCAGAACCATCTGCTGCCCCCTGTGCCGATGGACTACAAACTTCCAAGCCCGCCTGACCCTGCCGGGTGCATTGTGGGTCAACACTGAGATATGGGACCAGATCATTGCAGGGAAACATCCCGGGGAGAAAGTGAAAAGGAGGAGGATGTGAGAAAGCAGCTGGTCGGGCCAATCATGTCAGTAGAACATCTGAGTCTTCATGGTGGACTTCAGTCTTTCCTCAGCTTGGACTCAAGAGTCCACTTTCCAAAATATGTTCAGCCGCATGAGCATCGCCTGCAGAGCTACCGACCCGGGTCAATGCAGCACTCTATCACTGACTCGGATACAGTCTTATTTTTTCTATGAAATGTTTATATGTACAGTATATATTTTGAAATGTCAGCTGTTTACTTTACATTTGTCTTTTTATGTGTGTGTATTTTGTTAATATTTCAATTCTTGTGCATTTGTATCCGTCCTCCATCTTTTAACTGAATAAAAGCATCTGGGGATATGAACTGATTTGTATGTTTAATTTGTAGAATTGTGCATTTATATATTCAGGCATGAATAGTGCATATGGTGATAATATTGCAGCATAAATAAATCAATCAACTTTAAGCATTACATGTTTTTGCTCATTTTACCATTTCTGTTATTGGATATTTTTATGGATATCTCATAAGTTCAACTTCTCATATTTTGTGAACCACATTTTCAAAAAAATTTCTGCAACATTATTTTGTTTCCCATGAGGACTTAACTATATTTTAATTTAAATGTCATTTTTTAAGATGTAGATTTTTTCCTCATAAATTTTTTTTCTGTTTTGTTTAATCATATTTTTAAAAAGTGCACAGTCCAATAAAAAAAAACAAAAAAAAAACAGCCGTGGGCCGCACTTTGGACACCCCTGAACTCAACACATTCATTGTGGTTTAATTTGTTTTGCCAAGTTAATATTAGACCGCAAAGCTATAAACAGTACTAGAGGAAGCGGATCCATTTTTAATAAGCCCAATAACGTGCAGTAAAAGTGAACAGAAACATTGGACCAAACACGATCCACACGGGATGTTGTATAAATAAAGAACTTCCACAGAAAAGATAAGCGACATTGTATTGGAAATGCCCCCCCACCCCCTCCCATTGCGGGTCTTGTTTATTGTGGACAGCCGCTTGCGAAATAAGCCATGGGGTTGTTTCACGTGAACTGGATATTTATATTTCCAAGACACCAGTAGATGTTTTATTCCTCAGCTGACACGTTACATCATTCTTTTTTTTTTGGGAGTGTGGAAAGATAAGAGACAGTTTGGGGTTTGTGGTTATTTTATTGCAAACAGTGATGGTGGATTATTGAGCAGAAACATGTCCCTGAATTAGTTCTAAGGAGTAGCGTTTTCAACTACTAGAATAAGGTCAAATTACAGTTAAATACTCAGACATTACAACACAAAACGATGCAAACACAACAAGGGAAAGATTGACTAAAAAGCTTTTAGCACCCACGGTAACCGTAAGACTTGACTGCAGTCGTCTGGAAGAAAAAAAACAACACATTTTCAATTCAGATGTTTGACTCAACCGTTGTGGACCAAAAGCCTTCGTGCCAACCTTCAGCAGCGATGATATAACCAGCAAGCGTTCCCTCACCTCAATCAATGTTTTTTTTTTTTTAAAACATAATAAAAACTGGCCTTTAATTCATTACGTTGTCCTACATGACGGGATAGCTGACGTAGCATTTCATAGGTTATGTCTCAGAGAAATCATGTTCCTAGTTTTTTCTTTAAAAAACAAACAAAACACTAAAACCAAAAATCATTTCCCATCATTTGTCAGCATGGTGATCTTGCCTTGATTTGATAAATACATTCAGCACTCACTTGATGCGGTTAAAAAGAAAAAGTATTGCGCGGTGCAATCTGGCCTAAAACACGGTCACTACATAAACACGCTAATCACATGTGCACTTAAATTAACATCAACATTGAGCCGTCACATTTGTGCCACCTTGTGCAGCTAAAAACCACCAAAACGCCCGCCGTCCTCTTCCTAGCTTCCTCGCTTCCTAGCTTCCTAGCTCACGGACAAAACATAAATTAAACATAGCAAAAAGACGAGTTTGTGAGTGAACAGATGAGGGTCAAGTACGTCGTCATTAGGTGAGCTAAAACACAGACAGGGACTCGGGTGGGGTGGGGGTGGGGGGGTCGGATTAGTGTGGGAAACAAAAATCAAACGCGTGTCAGCTAATCCATCACTAGCATGATGTCATGAGTCAGGCGACAGGAAGTGTCGCACTTAGTGAAAGGAGCAGTCTCTCTCTTCCACAAACGAACTGGAGTCCAACACAATGACCACGGCGACTTCAACGGACATCCTCATATGATCAAATATTTTTACGGGAAAACGATTTTCCAGGAGATGATAGCTTGTGATGAAAAGCAGCAATGGAACAAGTGACGGTCATCCCTTTGTGGTGCCAAGTGAGGAAGAGGTGAAGGATCGGGTGCCGGGTTCCGGGTCTTATAGGTAGGGGTACTGCGTGAGGCGCCTGGGGCTCAGCTGGTAGGCACTGTAGGCCTCGGACCGCGGCGTCACGCTCACGTAAGGAGAGGCGGCGGTGAACTGCTGCTGGTAGACGGCAGGCAGGCCGTGCAGCAGACTGCTGACCGAGTCCTTCCGGCCGGCCGAGTCCCTCCTGGAGGAGGAGGAGGTGTACGTTGCTGCATAGGCGGAGGGGGAGTGTCCTGCTGTCGTGCCGCGGCCCAGCAGCTGCTCCATGACCTGAGAGGCGGACGAGAGGGCGGTGGAGGCCGGGTAGGTGTACAGGCTGGGCCCGGCGGCCGAGGCCAGCGCCGACACCTCGGGGAAGTTGTACTGCGAGGCCGAGGCGGCCGGAGGGAACGTCTGCTGGCGACGCAGGGATGAGTCGCTGTGGGACACGCCCCCACGCTCCTGAGATGAAGACACCATGGGCTGGACCTTCGTGACAGGAGGACAAGTTCACGTCATTGCTTTCGACTATCAGCAACGCGCCGTGGGGCCCAGACCCAGACGGTCATGAAAATGACAACAAAGGAGTCAGGCTATTAGCTTAACTGCTAACTATTGCAGCGGTGGCGGTCTTGCGAACACGTGGCTATTGGCTAGCAGTACTAATACTCAGAATAAATTCAATACTCAACATCCTCCAACATCCATTTATTACCGATAGGAAATTACTGTAGGAGGCCGGACACAGGGAGGCTGATGTCATTGCAGCACTCCAATGAATGCGTTTCCGATAATGCCTTAGAAGGAAACTTTAAAATGCTTTTTTTTTTTAAACTTGTTTTGGTACATGTTTTTATATTTCTGAGCTATACAGTACGTTAAGTTAGTGTTAATTTAGTGTTCTCAATAAGATGACACCGCGAGTCAGACTGTCGCGTTGTTATAGTGTTATGATTATATGATAGTGTCATATGATTGGCTCCTGCCAAAGAAAGAGCTACTGTTACGTCACTAACTGGCATGCAGGACAGTCTTTAAACAATTCGTAGTACTTCTGAAGTAAAGGAGATGTCACAAGATTGAAATGTTGCCATATATTAGCCGCAGGGTTCAAAGTAAGACAAAAACAATTTACTGTATTTTTTGCGCTTTTGATGACCTCAAATAATCACGCCTGTGCCGACTTTGGCTAGTAACCTAGCCAAACCTAGTAACTGGACAAAAGCCCCATGGTGATGCTCTACAGAAGAACAAGGTGGCAACCCAAACGCGGTCTCACCTGGCTGAGGTTTAAGGGGCGTGACTGGCTCAGCATCAGTCCGTGCCGGTCCAGGTTCTCTCCTGAACCACTTGGATGCTGACCAGACGTTCTCTTGGTCTTCATGTAGTTCACTAAGGGTAAAAAAAGAGTAACGCCGGTTAACTCGTGACACTTAAAACGCCCAAAATGATGGACGGCGCAGGAACAAGCGGACGTCTCACCGGTCTCCGGGCGGCTCCGTGAAGCTGCCCCCCTCTCCGATGTATGAACTTTGACCGAGGGCGCCACCACAGCCAAGGACTTGGCCTGGCGCGAGGACACCGTGCTGGCTACGTTGAGTGTGCGGGGAAGAGGAGTCAGCGGGCTGGCTGTGGAGGAGTCGGAGTCGTGCACCGTCACGCAGCTGATGACGTTGGTGCGCTGGCCCAACCCGACGCTGCGCCCAGAGAGAGAAGCGGGTCGAGTCGGAACGGCGTGTGTTTTGGGAACAATCTGGCGACGGGTGCCGGTCGGACGCTCACCTGGCAGGATGGAACTTGCGCTCGTCTTCCGTATCGGTGTCGCTGTGGATGGTGATGATGCTGACGGCCGGGCTGGGGGTGTCGGAGATGACAATAGGCTGTGACAAAGTGGCGATGAGGCTGGATGGCGTCACGCCGTTGGTGCCGAGCAACGACGCAGTGGATATTCCCCTAAAAGGACATTGAAAGGAAGCCTTCAGCTGCCAATATGGATGCAATGACATAAGATGTGCCTACACTAACATTGTTGTGTAGCGTACATTAGCAACACAATGACTAAGACGATAAGATCAGTCATTTGTTGTGATGATGTCTAGCAGCATAAACCCCGACAAAGCATTTCCTGGTCACTTGGAGGTCACTAAATGTCAACAAACCTGTTTCTGTTCTCTCCTCGTCTGGCTTTGACCTTCTTCCTCTCTGGCTGAGTCTTGGGTTGTGTTGTGCTCCTGGAAGATCAGAGCGCAATAAGTGCAACGCAACTGAATTATACACAATATCCGCTAATCAATTTCTCCTGATGTTGCATCATCAGTCGTCGAATGAAGTACAAAAGCGCCTCGTGGACCTTGTCAGTATTCAAAGTGCTACACAAAGCACACTTACTACTTAATAAAACATGTAACAGGTTAACTAATCAATTACCGACATATTTGGGTTTTGTCAACAAATCAATACGTGACGTGGTCGACGCACCTCCAGTTGTGCGCCTGCTGAGCGGCGGCATCCGAGTGATGGGATTCCCGCGGCGACTCGGCAACATTTGCCTGGTGGGCGGAGCTGTGAATGGCCACGCCCGGAACCTGCTGCCATGACGACGGGATGAGGATCTGCTGCGTTCCAGTGGGCCAGGCCTGCTAGGAGAAACAGCCCACAAATCGCATTTCAGTTCAGCTCGTCTTTATAAAGCATCGTGGTGGGACGGTTCCACGGCTGGAAGTGGAACGGGTCGGGCAAAGTGAGCCATGCTGAGAAATATATCCAAATACGTCCAAAGGCAATCCAATATAGCCAATCTCTGTCGCAGGCAAAGCACAAAGCTAAAGAAGCGAGCAACCTTTCCCAAGCCATTCTCTTATTCTTAGCATTGCCCTGCAACGATTCAACAGGAACAAGATGGTGTCATGCAAAGCACAAACACTGAAGCACTGGAAACGGTTCAGGACATTGAAAAAAACAAAAACAAAACCAACAACAACAAATGGCGCCTGTTAAAGAAGAAACAGAGGAGTTAGTTGCTTTTGTTAACCGCTAACAATGTCGGCTGATAAGCCGTCTCGGGGTAATAGCATGCCGCATGTGGTGGGGCTGAAACAAAGAATGCGTCAAGAGTGAGACTGTGGGGATTTTAGTGCGCTTTGGAGGAGCATCGTCCTGTGCTGAAACCAAAAGGAGGACAAGACATGAGAAGCTGCAAGCAAAGCGCAGACCAACTCAGCAACGCATGCGCTCCATGCCCTAAGCACACCTATGGGGAGAGAGTGGGGGAGAGAATGTCAAAGTGAGTGACTGATGCGAGGAGGACGAGGAGGAGTCCTTTGGGGGCAAGGAGCTTTTGTCTTGTCTAAGCTCGCTGATAAAATGGTGAGGTATATCAGCAGGAAGTGTATTATTAACATGGCAGTTAATCCCAACACATGTTTTCCTATAAATAAGCTAAACCCTGCTGGGAATGCGTGTAATTGTCTCAAGTGGGAATGATAGATGCAATGCATAAATTTAATGTACAGAAGTAGAGAGAAATTGCAAACAAAACGAAAAGAAAGGACAGTCGGACAGGCGAGAAGTGGCGTTATTTGGAGAGGAAAAACTGCATGTCTTTCTTCGCGGTTCTTTACCAGCACAGTGGCTGTGTGCTCCAAAAGGGTGGGCCGGCCCACACCAGCGCCAAGCCCGACTGGTAGAGAATACTGGGAGGCTATGCCTGATGATGGTGGGTGCAGGGTGGCCACCATCAGTGGAGTGCAGGAACCCTGGAGGATGGAAGGGGGGGGAATAGGGGTAGGCAGCGTTAGAAAAGCAAGGTCCTTCAGGGTTCTTGTGTGATGTAGAGAGCAGATAAAGTCCAGCTGTGCAGGCCCGTCTGGACTCCTAATTGGAATATGCACCAAATTCAGCCTCATACGAGTTCAGCACACCACAGCTGGCCGCCAGCCCTGGATGGATCTGACTTTCATGAAGTTGACAGTCACATCAGTCAGTTATGGAAAGTGTTATTTTGGTGACACCACACCTTCTGAATAATCAGTAACAGTGCACTCAGAGAGGCCAAAATGCACATTTCCTGGTTCATATATGAATGTAACCTTTTCTCCTCCAACAGGAGATGTGGGGTGTGCTAGCAAACTACCAACTGTGAATGCAAGAAAGCAAACGTTTTATTCCATCAAGCTGACATTTCACCACAGCAATGCCAGAAAAGGGCAAAAAGCTGGAAAAAAACAGGATGAAAGTTGGTACGGAAACACTTGTGGTATATTGAGTTAATCCAACCAGGGTTAGCACGTCAGACATGCAAAGGTCCACCAAACCCTTACCTGTGTGAGCATGCTGGGCTGGATCTGCAAAGACTGAGTGGGCTGGTTCTGAGGTACTATAGGTACGGAGTTGTCCATCCTGACGGGGAAACTGGAGTTCTTGCTGGACGACTGTAGGCCTGGACATCATTCCACAAAACATCATCATCTCCAAGTTACATTTTCATGCAGAGGCCTGCATCTATTGCACGACTTGGAAATCCCTTACCTTGAATTGTGGAGGGTGGGCAGACAATCAGGGTCTGTTGGAAGGGTTCCGTCTGGCCACACAGTCCGGCAGGACGTGTCGGAATGGGAACACTTTGTTGCGTCAGGCCAGGAATGTTGATGGTTGCCTGCTGGTACAGCGCCGGCTGATAGTTCAGCAAAGGCACCGCTCCCCCCGCAGAAGGCACCTGAGGAATTCCAATAAAGACATGTAAAGATTCCTTAGCACATAAGAAATAACAACTACGGCACCGGGCTTGCCTGGTTGTGCTGGTTGAGTTGGCTACTAAAAGTAACAGTCAGGTTGCCGGCCGCAGCGCTGGGAACTGCGTTTGTGGAGTAGAGGGATTTGTTGCTGTCGTAGGTGCTCCGGCGCTTGCAGATCTCCATGTTCTGGAAGCACGACTTCACGCTGAAGAGCAAAAAGCATTTGAAGTCAACGAGAACCCTTCAAAGAACACTCAAGCTGACTTACTGGGAGCTGTGGGGATAATCCATGAGGTGGCTCATTGTGACGAAAGGGTGACCCAGAGTCTTTGTGGGTGTGATCCTCTTGTCGGCGTCCAGGCGGAGCATCCTCTTCAGGAGGTCTATAAACTCTCGTCTATCGGCTTTCTCGGCCAACATGTCCGTCCCCTCCAAATGAGTTGACAGATTGACCTGAAAAACAACGATTACAAAATGCGTCATAACGGGTCTGTAGTTAGGACAATGCTTTATTGATTGTTGAACTGCGCCTTTCAACTGGGTTTTAAAAGAACATGCAGACTTAAACCACGCTGGCCATCATGAGCCACCTCTTTAAAGTGTCTGATCCCAACTACATCTGCGTGAAATATTACATTTCTGTAGTACTATTGTCAAAATTGGAATGGGAGTTGCTAATGTCTAAACCTATGGCCCCATCATGTTGTCCAGTCCATACCTCCAAACTTATTTTCAAGGCACAAAATCTTTCTTTTGTACACACTAGACCACACATACAGAGCCGGAGTTAGTCGCCATTCCGTGTACTCTAGGCCCATGCCAATACTGAATGCGGGCATGCTGAGCCCAAGTCATGTCTCGACACCAAACACTTCAAGCTTTACTGGGTGTTACTTTAAGCTGTTTTAGCCCCAAAAATTGCAGAATGCTAAGTTAATGCACTGTTTATGTTCAACCTTAGAATATATATATATTTAAACTCGGAAAACATTGACTTAAAGTCAGGTAATATAAAGCAGAAAGTCAAAAAGAGAAGAACAAAATGTACCTGCATCATGTCATCCAAACAGTTGAAGATGTACTTCCTAGCTTCCTTGGATTTGATGCCCATCTCCATTTCATGCTCTGATGGTGTCTGCAAAATACATAATGACCGTGTAATTACTCATTAAATGTCTACAATGACAAAACAAATCATCTGAATGACAGCTGTATTTGTATTTACTTTGAGCCTCCAAAGAGGATAGCTTGAGTCAGGGCCTCTGTTGAAGAAGCGGCTGGTCTTGGTGCCTGCACTCAGTAGGTACTCTGCTGGCAGGCCTTGAGTCTGGGAGATGTAACGGATCTGAGGGAAAAAAGATCATAATATAGATGGTTTAAGAGAAACACCAGTCTGTTGTTTCTTGGTTTGCCTGATTTGCGGAACTGACCTGGTCATACTCGGAGGCTCCAGGGTACAGGGGCCAACCCAGAAACAGCTCTGCAATCACGCAGCCTAGAGACCACATGTCAATAGCCTCACAGAACGGGAGGCCTAAAATGATCTCAGGAGCCCTGCACAGCAAAGCAATGTTAGCGGGACTAGCACTGTGACATTATTAAGAGCAGGGTTGGTCAACGTGGGATACCTGTAGTAGCGGGACTGCAGGTACGTTGAGCACACAGCCTTGGAAACGTGGCTTGCGGATCCAAAGTCAATGACCTTCACCCTGTAAGGCTGCCGAAGGGGATCCACCAACATGATATTCTCAGGCTTGAGGTCAGCATGAATGAGTCCCAGGCTCTTCAGCTTCATCAGTGCTGTCGCCACCTGAACGCGACGAGACATCAACATTGGTCAGGCTGCATCGCATATTGGAAGACATTTTGACTGTGGGAAAGCTGGCCCACCTGCTGTAGGATTGGTCGAATGTGCCGCAGAGGCAGTGGGCTGAACTTGCTGTGCTTCAGAAAGTCATACAGGTTCTGTTCGAGCATCTCAAACACCAAGCAGGTATGACCCTTGTGCTGGAAGCACTCGTAGGAACGCACAAAATTGTACTCGTCTGCATTCTCGGCACTGAGCCTGTTCAGGATGCCCACCTGGGAAAGAAGATACAAATACAGGCAACATTATAATCTATAAAGAAATATAGCATCTAAGTGTGACTCGCCAATGACCTAATTAGATGTCGTTACCTCAATTTGGCCCTGGCGAGCGTATGAAGGATGGTTCTTGAGAATCTTGATTGCCACTATCTCATTGGTGCCCCTCTTCCAGCACTTGGCCACTTGGCCAAAAGTGCCCCTCCCTAGGAACTCCAACACCTCGTAGCTGCAGGACACCGAGCAGAGGATCTCGTGCTGCACGAGCTGGTAGTCTCCTTCACCGTTGGAGCTGCTACTTTTTGTGGTCGGAGCCGAGTGAGGTATAGACTGGCCTGTCCCGCCGCCGCCTCCGCCGCCCGTACGAGTGGAATACGTTGCTGCCGGCGCCGAGAGCTCCTCCAGAATCTGCACGCTGCCGCAGCCACTCCCGCTGCCCTCGTTAGTCTCCTCCATCTTTCGCTTCTGCCCATGTCGGTGTTGTGCTCTTGTTTCAGAGGCGGTATCAACGTGAGCATAGGAGGAGGAGGTTGCATGCTCTGCGACGCGCCGACTGGAACCCCGAGGAAGACTTCCTGTGCTATCAGCTGCACGAACCACGACTTGACCACGAGACCCAGGCGCTGTAGGGGGGAAGACCAGGGACGGCGCGAAGGGGGGCACAGCCATGGCCGGCGTAAACGTATACGCAGACTGGCCGGCTATGGAACTGTAAGCTTCAGTAGTGGACACATCCCAGACATTGTTCTCCACCTTCAGCTTCTTAACACGGCAAAAGGCACTGGAGGATATGGAGGGAGGTGAGAAGACTTGCAGCTGAGAGGTCATTGCTGTGGGAGCCAAAAACAAAAGAAAACATTCTAAATATGAACAACAACACTAATACAGTAGGATTGTACTGGCTGCAAAATAGCTCGCTTCAAATATGTGCTATTTTTATTTTTAAACCGTACGCCCCCGTCCAAAAGAAGATGAGGTCAATTTTTATTTATAGTGGAACCTCGGTTAGCATCTGCCCCATTTGTGTGTTTTTCGGTTAATGTACAAAATCAACACCACAATTATGCCTTAGAGTGCATTATTTTTAGCATACATTATGGCGCTTGTCTCGTCATGTTATCAATACACTACTAGCGTCCAATTGTGCTCTTAATGTATTATTTTGGTTAGCATCCTATTAGCTAGCTAAACTAAATGGCAACCAGAACCAGAAGTTAAGTCGCTTGTTGTCATTTCCGGATTTTCCGGATTTTGCATGCACTAAAAAAACGAATTTGGTTGAAATTTGCCTTTTAGAGCATTTAAATAATCGGATTATGTTTGACTTTTTAAAGATTCAATTAACAAACCTAGAATATGTGATTGGAAGTTTTCATCCATCAGCTATGCAAGCTGAAATAAGACAATCTGACTGAAGTCCAATAAAAAGCTACCTGTTTAATAAGTGGCAAATAAGACATTTAATACATTACAGGACACTGGAACACCTCCATGCTGGGTACAAAAATAGCCAAAAAAAAAAATTCCATGTCTCTGCTGAGCACAAGAACCAAAGCAGATGTCATTTAAACACACAATAAACCATGACCAATAACCCAAAAGAGCTGTGGAAAGTTCTGTTATCCTTTACGCTTCTGCTTGTGACAGCGACTGGCACGGAACATCCTCTTCCTCTACCTATAGAGCTAAACCAGCTGAAATGACCACAATTGGACGCATGCAGCAAAATAACTTCAATGTCAATACAAACTAATGTATAAAGTGTAGTATTGTCATTTTCAGTTTGCAATGAACCGACTATAAAAACAATCAAACATCAAATAATACCGGTTGGCTGTTCCTGCGACTTATACTCCAGAGCGACTTATAAATGAAAAATTTGTTTATGTTACATAAACACTGGACACCTTTTCTGTTCATGTTTATTTTTTGTGTAGCTGAATAAGCATTGTGTTAGCATATCTTACACCTATTCAGCCTGTTCTCTATTCTTTTATTGTTAGAACTTGCCTTTCAAGAGGACCCAATGTCTGTTTTGGTGAAGTAGTTTGGAAAATAAATTACCCGCAAAAAATGCAACTTATACTCCAGTGCCACTTAGGTGTGTTTTTTTCTACCTAATTATGCATTTTTGGGTTTGTGCGACTTATGTATGTTTTTTTCTACCTAATTATGCATTTTTGGGTTTGTGCGACTTATGTATGTTTTTTTTCTACCTAATTATGCATTTTTGGGTTTGTGCGACTTATACTCCGGAGCGACTTATAGTCCAGAAAATACGGTATATAACCTGCAAATTGTGTTTCCTACACAATACACTCCCCCGCCTCCTTTTTCTCCGTCCCATCACCAGGAAGTGAGGCAGAAACTGAAAATTCAGGAAGAGTTAAACGTCCACACTCAGCCCCTCCCCTTGCCCGATGTGGTGGCCAATGGCGACCCCAAGCAGGCCCATTACCACCTCCCCGCCTTCACTGGGAGCTCTTGTCCCGCCTTCAGCCTGCAGCACCCCAATCGCAATCATGGACTTGTCGGCTATCGTAAAAAGCGATAAATATTTTTGACACAGAAATCAAAGTGAAAGTTGCACATTGTGAGTAGTAGTTTGGAAAATAAATTACCCGCAAAAAATGCAACTTTTGTATGTTTTGTTTCTACCTGATTATGCATTTTTGGCCCTGTGCGACTTATACTCTGGAAAATAGGGTATATCCCCCACGATGTACTGCATATATTTATGTAAGCACCTGGATCAGCAAATGTTAAAGCACAGCTTGTTCTCCCCATTGAGAGGAGACTTCATTAAGCTGCAATAAACAAAATGATTATCAAGCTTATTCCTAATGCAAGTCAAGACAAGAACAGTAGTCCATCTGCTGGGAGCTATGACATAAAGACGCATTATGGGCGTGACTTCTTACATGTTCGATGCTCGGCAACACGGAATGGGGTAGACCTTATGCACCCACCATATGAAAAATATGTATGTTTTATACATACAGTCCGAATATATTGCAGTCTATACAAACAAAGCCAACGAGGCGTGCGTGTTAAGGTTTTACAACATCGGAAAAAAAGTCTTGGGAGACCATCATGAACATCGTAAGCACAATTTCTTTTCCAGGTACAGGCTGTGACAAATTACACAAAAACACCATCACTGAACAATCTTTCACAGCGTCATTTGCTCCATCTTGAGGTTGCTGTGCTTTGCTGTTATGTCAGGCCCGAGTTAAAGCACCGCCATGATCGCATATGCTGCAACTACGACAGAATCACGAACAAATGAATATATATGGTTGACAGTCACTCTGTTGACATGTCAAGGAATACAATTATATGGCTGTATTTCAGACTAAATTCCAGTTACGTTGCTTAAATCGCTGCTGGTAGCGAATTAGCTTAATGTATTAACTTCCGCGATAAGAGACATTTCGTTAAACCCTTCAGATTAGTCTAAAAAAATGAACTCACTGACAAATTAGACACATTTGATGAATATAAATGTTACATACCGGCGCGTATGTTCTCGTAGAGTCCAACAAACGGCTTCGTCCTCGGCTTAAATCCCCACTGCGATGCACTGGAGCAGATATCCGAACAGCTTCCGCCAGTTAGCCAGGGATGCTAACGCTAGCTAGGCCTGCATTGTTTTCTCGGGTCGGGTGTGCGCTCAGCGGCGACGGAGGACTCTACAGCTCCGGCTTCCCACAAGTAACACCCAAACATCGCATAGTATGCCCGAGTGAAGGTCCGTCGCGCTGGAACGAACACATCTGTGGATTAAAATGTTGGCCGTAATCAATCCAACAGGCGCCTATCCCGAGGCAGCAAATTCCATTTTACACCGGAAAACAACCACGTCCTTATATCAGCTGCGATTACTATGTCATTTCCGGCCATTACCGTAATGGCGGTAGCGATATTTAACAAAGTGGAAAAATACTGAGCAAATGGTAAAACTATGAAGAAAAATTAAGAGTGGCGTAATACATAATCCTAATAAATATCGACAAACAACCTAAGCCTGACAAATATATTGTCATATATAACTGCGAGGGCGTTTGAATGCAAAAAATAAACACATACACTATGTTTTACGGTAAAATGCATTGACGTCATATGCTTCCCAGTAATTTTCCTGTCGGCCTGGTGCATCAGGGTGGTCTAGTGCTGAAAACCTTGCATGCAATGTCAAACCTATTATACATTGAAATGCAGAATTAACACACTTGAATCTTGAAATAAACTATTTTGCTCGTCGTTAAAATACATAACATTTTTGTGAGCTCTTATTGCCTCACTGGCATGAACGGCTATCTCCTGAGACCCACTAATGCATTTTGACCCCCGAAAGGGGACAGGCGTTTTATTCAGCACAATGTTTAATCAATAGTTTGAGATGGTTTTGACATATGAGGGCTTACTAGTGCGGCTATTTCCTACAAAACAATGAAGATTGTTGATGCAAGTAATGCATCAAGATGCATAAATGCATGTGTGCAAGTGAGAAGAAAAACTTGCAGTGTTATTCACAAAATGACTGAAAAAGTAAAGTAAAGCAGTTCATTGCTTTTATGTCCTATGTTATAATATAAAAATGTAATATAAGCTATAAAGTGCTTTACATTGTAATATAATATTATATTAAAAAGCATTGTAGCATACTATCATTTTTATTTAATGCAAAATAACTTAAATGTAACTTACATTTCTGGTACTAAGGAGGCTAAAATTGAGAGAAACCATTCCAGCTTTTAGACACGATTAATATTTTTATGTTGAAATCTCCACACAAAATGATCAAGTATGAAAACAAACACCAAAGAGGCAGTGATGCCATACACACACCAGACAAAAACTCATTAAAGTGCAAATTTTCTTTTTATTCTGATTTCATTTTACAGCAGAAATTATGTAAAGCATTCAGAGGACATTTTCCACATATAAGGGCAATATTCAAAACACTTTGCATGGCCTCAGCAACAAAATATTCTCTTAAAAACATCAACAGTGTTGTGATGCCTCGTGCATGCAAAAAAAGGTGGAACATAGGAAGTCAAACTAGGCTAGAAAAGAAGAGGAATGATCGGCATGGAGAACACAACAGCAGGCAAGGTTGGAATAGAGCGGGAGATGAGACAGGAGACAGAGGAGTGGAGAGGTCTAAGCCTTGGAATATCTATAAGGGTCTACCATTCTAGCATGCAATGTGGTGTTTTGGCCCCCAAAGGTTACCGTTCATTTTCCAGGGCCACCATTGGGAACAGAGGCCGTTTCTGCGCATGGCTACCAGCGACTGTATCTTTTAACTTTTTTCCCCAGTACTTTTTTTTTTTTTTTTTAGACATAATCTCTTTTTTTTTAATACACGCTCTCTGTGTTAGCCATTCAATCTGTGAATTGACAAGCGCAAGGATGTTGTGGTGTGTGTGTGTATGTGTATGTGTGTGTGTGTGGACAATCTACACAGGAGTTGTGCTGAGGTGGGAGGAAATCTGTGTCTGAGAGGAATCACGGAAGTGCACATTTTAGAGATCTTGCAACTTTCCGGTGTTTTAACACAAGTATAACACATGACCGGGACAGTTTTTCTACTTCTTTGTATTAAATCTTGTGCGTTTACGACCTTTAGAAATCGCTAAAAAAAAAAACAAAATACACAGATTACACTTTAGCAAATAGATCACATTCACCGCCGCCTCACAAAATGAGACTAAAATATGCGAATGAGATTGTTTTCATCGGACAAACAAGTATCCTGAACGTATGGAGTTGTGTGTTAGCAATGAATTAGCGACACTCCACATATCATCTCCCTGTTCTTTAACCCTGAGTAAAATCTAAGGGAGAGATTGAACCGTTCCCGAAGACGTAAGCACAGAGAGAAAGACTGTGGCCTTCTTGTTGTGTCTGACTGTGTACAATTGTGTTTGTGTGAGAGAGACACAGGGTGGGACAGACACGGAATGATGGGACAGGAGCGTGCGGCACAGTTCTTTTCTTTTCTGGAAAACTACTGCGTTCTTATTTCACGTTAATGCTACAAGAACATGTCAATGTGATATCGGCGCGGGAAGTCAAACCATCCTCCCGCCCCATTACACTTAAGACGTTCGCATGACCGGGGACGGAGAGAAAAAAATCCTACGGATTTGAGGTTCCAATACTGAAAAATGCACACACAAGCGGGCAGACTGTATAATCGGCACACGTCGGTGCGTTCAATTCGCCACTCGTCACTTTGAACACACAATTTCTTGAAAGCAAAAAGGTAACTGGCAGCCATTTGGAGAACATACAATAGACATTTCCTGATATTAGCTTGCACTTTTTTTTTTCTGTTATTGAGCAGGCACTTCCTAAACAGAGCTTTCCAGAATTCTTAAGCACATGTCGTACAATGGCAGTGATGAGGAGAAAACGGATTCAAATGATACGTAAAGAGTGCGAAGGAGACATTCTGTTAGTGAGAATGGTTTGAACTAAAAAGGTAGTATGTTGCTGAAGCACGACCACATTATAAAGAATGTAGCACCCTCAATGCCTCCGCCATGTCAGCATCTTTACCGCCGTTATTTTCACTATTTTGCATCTTCAACATCATCCTCTAGTCAAACTACACTTGAGCTATTACTATCTTGTCTACTGTTTATTGTCTGTGTGTGTTGCCTCTGTGCATCTTGCTGATATCTTTTGGGTGTTATTTTTTTTTTCCCCCCCAACGTAAAGTATTAGGCAAAATAGCATTCATAATAATTGGCACTACTGGCAAAAAAGTGTTTGATTTTTGCTAGCCAAGGAACAAAAGCACAACGTGTAAATGTTTTGTCTGAAAGATCACTGTTTCAGCTAACTTTGTTTTCCCCACTTATTTAATTCTAACGTTACATTTTTTTTTTTTTCGTTTGCATGCTTGAACAAAATGTTCTTTTTCAGTAACACTTATACTGGATACTCTTAAGGTGAAGCCGTTAAAATCCTCTCACAGTCCATAGCCACTAACATGTTCTTTTTGCTGTTTCTTTGTCGTAAATATCATGCACATTACTCGGTTTGTAATATCTACATTATTTACAAGCAATACAGCCATCCTGTGTAGCCAGGTCTCTATGTTAAGTTCTCATTATGGGAGTAAAATAATTTATAATCTTAAATACAGTCCTCTTATGAAAAAGTTTCAGGGTCCTCGTATCCCCTTACCTCGTCAGTTTATATACAGGAATATGCAATAGTCCAAAATATGGATTTGGTTGCCCGTATGGGCTAATATGGGGATCAATGCCCTGTATAGGGGTAGGTATCGGACCCGTGTCCTGTACAGAGCTAGCATAGAGACCTCTCAGAGTCAGGAAGAAGTCAAGGCAATGTTACTGTGTGTGACTCTCTCCTCAAAACCACAGTTAGGATTTCGAGGTTCACGCGAAAAACAAACTAACGGAGACATTAAACCACCGCAACGTGTCATATTTTAGCACACAGGGAGTAGGAGCAGGGGGGTCAGGGGGGTGGGGGGCGGAAACCAGTCTCAAGCTTAACCACTCTTGAGCCAATCAAATAAATACCAGACCCTTAAATAAATAAACATTTTTTTTTCTTTTAAAAAAAAGCACCCAAAATATGTCATTTGTCCTTACACAATTCACATTACGCAGGGCAAGGATAGGTCGATGAGAACAGTGAGACACAACTACACATAGAAATACAAAAGAAACGACACGAAAGCAGTTTGGCAAGCATGCAGGAGCTCGTGGCTCAAACACATGCATCGAGAATCGAACGAACACAGACACACCACGTGGGGGCTGGCAAAGTGCTGCCCCTGAGAACAAACTCCATACAAAGTCCATGTAACAAATTAAGACATCGTTAAGTCAGACCCCCAACCCTCGCGGAAACGACGCTCCTCTTACATTCAAGTGGTTCCTCCCCTTTTGATCATGTGACCGGCTGATAGGCTGGGACGCCTGGTGAGTCAAGAGTGGTGGGTGATGTCGTAATTATACCGAGTTAACAGGATGATTCGCCACCGAAGCTCGTCGGGATGATGGAGGAGGAGGCGGAGGAGGAGGAGGAGGAGGAGGAGGAGGAGGAAAAAGCCAAATAAAAAGAAGGAAAAACTTGCATGCAAATGCAACATAGAAGTGAGTTTTTTGGTTTATGTTTTCTTATCCTTTCACGGATCATCGTTTGGGTTTTGCATGAGTTCGGCGAGTCCCGCCAGACGACTGACGCCTTCCACCGCATCCGCATCCGCAAACGTCGCCATGACATCGTCGGCCGCTTCCTCACTCACTCCCGTTTGGCTGGCGGACTTGCCAAGAAACAGACCCATGAAGAGTGCAAAGAATGCCATGAGGTTAATGTGATGGCCTCCCGGTGAAACCGCGGAGGAGGATCAGTGCTGTGGGCGGAGCCAGATCCCCGGGCTCGCCATAGTAGTCTGTGTCTGAGCTGCCATGATGGACACCTATCCTGTCCTCTGTCAGTCTGGGAAGTTTCGCTCTTCCTCTTGAGAGAAGACAGGATAGAGGGCGAGCGAAAAAGGGGGCGACGAGGATGGAAGGGACGGGGGAGGGGGCAGGGGGGCAGGGAGGAACGTAGTTTGGAGAGGAAAAAGAAGAAGGAGGAGAGTGGGGGTTGCTCACAGGCTGAGTGGGCTGTGGGCGGGGCCCGGCGGTGGGCTCTCAGGACCCCTGGCCTTTTTCTGCTCTCTGACCCTGGTGCAAAAACACATACCGGGCACACGTTAGAGTCCTTTTTTCCTTGGCGTGTCCAAATGTCCGCACGTGTTGCCGTGTGAGTTCATTTTCATTTTCAGGGCGAATGCCCGCCCGATCCTACCCTACCCGCTCCCTCCAGGCACAAGACAAGCAAGACGTTTGTTTGAGTACCCCGACTGATGTCATGCTCCCGGGAAGACCGTGTGCAAGAGTGCTCCTCTAGTTCTAGTTCTAGATCTATCCGTCAGTCATGCAGAAGTAGAAGCATCATTCCGCAATCCTCGACGAGACAGACGTGAGAAGAAGAGCGAGGGAGAGAAGGATCATCCGGTCAGGATACTCTCTCCTCCCCCGAACATGCAAACAGGCACCCGCCACCAGGATAGAGAGAGAACGAGCCAGAGAGCAGAGGGGGAGGAAACTCACCCGCTTCAGGGGCCTATGGTCCATCAAAGGGCTTCGCGGGAACAGTAAAACAACAGCAACTATTAGCACCAATGCCTGTGTGGCAGTGGGCTGTGATGTGTGTGTGTGTGTGTGTGGGGGGGGGCATCCAGTATGTCGTGTGGGAAGAACTTTATGACTCACCTGTGGCGGCATCGGAGCAGGAACCTCAGGATCTTGCGTGCAGCCTGGTTCTGCTTTTTAGTTAGAAGGTCTCTGCGGGGAAAAACATGGCGTTTTGTTTTCAAGATAACCGTGAGCGCGGGTGTGTCTTCACATGTTAGTGGAATACCTGAGGGAGTGTCTGTAGGAGCGGTAATATTGCTGTATGAGGACTGCTGCTCTGCGACTCTGTTGGAACTTCCTCTGCTCGTGAAAACTCCGGAAACGGCTCTGGATCAGGATGGCTGCCAGGGTCATCCTCTTATAAAGTGCATACTGACAAATACAAGATTAGAAACATGGTGGCGCTGGTGGGCACACAATCTTAACAAAGATGCTTTATGCAATATACAGAATGACAGCATGTTTTAGTTCCCCGCAACCTCCCCCCAGGGAGGCCCCCGCCCCACTATTTGAGAAGCGCTGGGATAATAGAAGATACATTTTTATACAGCCCACAATGTACATTTCCTTAGGTCCTTCTTCATTTCATTTCTGTTTAACAGTTTCTGAAAATATGGTGGTTAGCGCGCAGCTAGGAGACCCGAGTTCAATCCCACCCTTGGCCACCTGTGTGTGAAGAAAAATCAATAATAAAAAAAATATATATGAAATTATTTAGGGGGGCTTAAGAACATTTTAGGGGGATCCTATTATATGCAATTTGTCAGAGATTTTTTTTTGTAAAAAAAAATCTATTAAAAAAATATCAAATTATTTAGGGGGGCTTAAGAACATTTTAGGGGGATCCTATTATATGAAATTTGTCAGAGATTTTTTTTTGTAAAAAAAAATCTATTAAAAAAATATCAAATTATTTAGGGGGGCTTAAGAACATTTTAGGGGGATCCTATTATATGAAATTTGTCAGAGATTTTTTTTGTAAAAAAAAAGATTTTTGTAAAAAAAAATCTATTAAAAAAATATCAAATTATTAGGGGGATCCTATTATATGAAATTTGTCAGAGATTTTTTTGTAAAAAAAAATCTATTAAAAAAAATCAAATTATTTAGGGGGGCTTAAGAACATTTTAGGGGGATCCTATTATATGAAATTTCTCAGAGATTTTTTTATGTTAAAAAAATCAATTAAAAAAAACTAATATAAAATTATTTAGGGGGCTTAACAATATTTCAGGGGGATCCTATTATATGAAATTTGTCAGAGATTTTTTTGTAAAAAAAAAAATCACTAACAAATATCAAATTATTTAGGGGGGCTTAAGAACAACAGCCTACTAGTAGTAGTAGTAGTAGTAGTAGTAGTAGTAGTAGTAGTAGTAGTAGTAGTAGTAGTAGTAGTAGTAGTAGGCTTGTGTTAGCTTGCATTATTGGCTTGCTTATTAGCCTGCTTTTGCCCTATTATATGAAACTTTTCTTTTTTTAATCAACTTTTTCTCTTTACACGTTTTTGCTCATTTGACCATTTCTGTTATTGGATATTGTTATGGATATCTCATCATTTCAACTTGATTCCCATATTTTGGGAATCGCATTTTGAAAAAATTGCCTCCGCAACATTTTTTTGTTTCCCATGAGGACTTAACTATTTTTTAAATTACATTTTAATTTTTTAAGACGTTGATTTTTTCCTCATAAAATTACTGCAATTTCTTCAATTTTTGCTGTTTTGTTTTCATTTTGTTTAATTAAATTTTTTTAATGTGCACGGTCCAATTAAAAAAAACAAACAAAAAAAAACAGCCATGAGCCGCAGTTTGGACACCCCTGAACTAAACACTTTCATTGTGGTTTAATTTATTTAGAGGAAGCGGATCGATTTTAATAAGCCCAGTAACATGCAGTAAAAGTGAAGAGAAACATTGCACCAAACATGAAGATAAAGCGGTAGAAAAGTCATGGATGAATGGTTCGGGCTTTAGAGGTGAAGAAGCGATTGCTCTAATTCCGACTAGCTTCATCAGTAATGCAGATATTTAAAACGCCTTCCAATGAATCTTACCTGCTTGTATCTCTTATAGCAGCGCTGAATCACTGCTGCAATCTCTTTGCGTTGTTCCTGAATCGGACCCTGGGGGGGGCGATGGAAAGCCTTCGTATAAAAGTAGCAAAGAAGATTGGTGCAAGACGGACGCATGCAAAGGAAAGCAAGTGGAATGGACACCTTGTGTTTTCTAAGGGAGTGCAGAGCGTTCCTGATGGTCTCGTACAGTTCTCTCTGCTCTGCTTCCGTCATGGCTAGAAAAGATGAGTCCGTTTTCAAGCGTTCCCCTTTCATAGCTGTGGAGAGGAAGGAGTTCCAGTCAGAGCGGTTGGACAAGGCTTTCTCAGCTTGTTGACTCAGCTCACCCTCAGGCCCTGAGTGAGAGGTTGGTTTAGGGCCAGGAGTATGAAGTTTGGCATTAAGGAACCTGGAGAGCACCAGAAAGTAAAGCACACATCTTAGCAAAGCTAAAAATATATATATTTTGCTTTTTTTTTTAGCAGACTAAAGTATAATAGAAAAATATTTATATTACATAACGCACCTTTCCACTTCAGCAAGATAACCAGACAATAATCTGACATCCCTGCTGAGGCCCAGCCTTCCAGAGTCCGTGTCAGTCTCCATGGTCCCCTGTTTCAGTCGACCAGCGGATGTCTCCATGATGTGATCAGCTAACATTGAAATGTCCACCTGGAACACACACACACACACACACACACACACACACATGTAAGACCCCTGTCTTTTGGACAAAGTGTGTGTCAGATTTCATAAGAAAATCAATGTATTACTGTAATTAGTAAAAACATACAGGGAACCTGGACATTAATTTTCTGAATATCTATGCTGACCTAATGCATTTGCACCTAATCAAAACAAAACAATTTCACTATGCACATATCAGTGTGTGTGTGTGTGTGTGTGTGTGTTGCCCCTATTAGGACCATTAACATGAAGCAAGATTGGAATCATTTTGTTTGTTTAAGCTACATGTTTAATAATATTTTATATTTTTTATTTAATAATAATAATATTATTATATATTATTATTATTATAATTAATAATTATTATTATTATATAATATTTTGTTATATAATATTTCTTTATTTATGTGTTTATTTATTTAATAATAATATTGTGATATAATAATAATGATTATAACTGGTAATTATTATTATGGGCGGCACGGCGGTCGAGTGGTTTGCGCGAAGGCCTCACAGCTAGGAAACCCGAGTTCAATTCCACCCTCGGCCATCTCCCTGTGGAGTTTGCATGTTCTTCCGGTTTTCTTGCGATTTTCTCCGGGTACTCCGGTTTCCTCCCACATTCCAAAAACATGCTAGGTTAATTAGCCACTCCAAATTGTCCATAGGTATGAATGTGAGTGTGAATGGTTGTTTGTCTATATGTGCCCTGTGATTGGCTGGCCACCAGTCCAGGGTGGACCCCGCCTCTCGCCCCGAAGACAGCTGGGATAGGCTCCAGCATGCCCGCAACCCTTGTTGCATCTGTAATTACTACTTGCTACTACTTATTCCACAATTAGCATGCATGTGAGCTCTTGAAGTGGAATACTCCCGCATACCTGCAAGTCGTCTGTGTTATCCTGATAGGTCAGCAGCTCTGTCTCCTCCCCCCTGTCAGTCAGCACTCTTTGGCGCAGGTGAACCGCCAGTCTCTCCTTCCCCAGAATCCTCCTGGCTAGGCTACGCTGCCCCAGAGTCTGTCTCAGACTCCACCTGACGCCCCCTCCCGAAGCCCCTATCCTGGCCTGCAGGTGGGAGAAGGGGGGGCTGCTGGGTAGCCGAGGACGGTCGGGACTGAGCCTGGCGGGAAGTGCGTTCCGATTGCTGAGGTTGGGATGTTGGATTTGTTGGGGGCTGGGGAGAAGGGGGAGGTGGTCGTTGGGACTGAGGTGCTTTGGGCCGGAGGTTAGGTCGCTGGAGGTTAAGTTAGAGAGTTGCTGCTGGGTGGCTTTGAGTCTCTTAGCTGGGGGTGGACCCGCCTGCTCTCCCTGGGTTGCCTGTGAGGCTCGGGGTCCTGTCTGGTTCCAGGTCTGGTTGTTTGACTGTGACTGACTCCCTGGCCTCGTTCTCGCCTCTGGGAAAACAAAGACATGAGAAATAAGAATATTGTTATCACACTGAATATGGTGAGTTCTGCAGAACATCAGACTTGGCCGTGAGAGGTTAAAAGAACACAAAATAAGCACCGCCCTCCGCATACTTGACTCATTTCATACAGATGTTGGAGTTTTAATTCAAAATGTCTGTCATAGCCCTACCATGCAAGCACTGTCGCCCCCTAGTGGCTGAGGTTAACATGGTTAGTTTGGAACTAAGTCTTTTCAAGCAATGTCAAAGCATTATTGGCACATTTCCTGTCCAAGATCCCGAAAACCTTCAGCGAAAAAATATCAACCTTTTCCAAATAGATTGTCTGAGCTGAGAAAAGTTTCCCGATGCTGCTACTATTAGGATTTACTAATTTATAACCCATAATATAATCAATATTAATCACATACAACTACATCCATGAGCTTTCTCACCTGAGTTAGCGTTAGAAGAGTGACTGCTGCTTATTCTACTGAGTTCAGCGCCACCTCTCCACCTGTCCATCCACGAATCAGCAGGCTGGCTTTGAGCTTGAGGACTCTGCTGCAGCTGCTCCAAGAGCTCGGCCAATCGCGTGTGGCCCCGCGATCTGGCGATGTTGAGCGGCAAGCGACCCAGAGAGTCAGGAATAGCCAAAGCTCTTGTGTCCCACTGGTAGAGCACCAGCGCTGCGTCAGTATGACCAAGAGCACAAGCCCACATCTGTGGAGACCAAGGGTAAACATTCACACGGCATAACCCTTCAGGTATTGAGGAGTATTGATCACTCACCAGTGGTGTGCAGGAGAAATGGTCCACGTTAAGAGGATCCACTTCCAGCTCAAGGTCAATACTGTCAGCGTGCTTGGTTCTGCAGAGCAAAAACAAGCACATGAAATGAAACATCTCTCTTAATGATGTGCTGCTTCATGTGTGGTACTCACCGCCAGCGGATCAGAGTCTGAATGAGCCCAGCGTAGCCCTGAGCTGCGGCCAGATGGAGTAAGGTCATTCCTCTGGAGTTCTTACTGTGGACGAGCTGATTGGAGGAGGCCCAGCATGGCTGGGACATCATCTTCTCACACACAACCACAACTCGCCCCTCGAACGAACTGTGGTCCGGAGAGGTCTGGAGAAGAAAGTGGTACAGTCAAGAAAGTGGAATCATATTTTCAAGGAGAAAACTTGAAGTTTATATGCACTAAAAATAGTCAGATTACCAAAATGATGAAGTCTAAGTTCTCATGCACGTCCTCTAATGCAATTCATTCATATACCGCTTATCTCAGATATCCTCACGTCTTTTTCCGACACTTTTAAACAGGTACGTTTTTTATAGTATCCACATAGTTAAAAAATATATGCTTATTTCATTTTCTGTATCTTTAATTTGTCCTGTTGCTGATGTAAACAACATGATTTGTTTAATACACTGTGTACCACTGTATGGATATGTTCTGTTTTATTGTTATATTTTTGGGATGCATGGTTGAGGAGTGGTTATTGCGCAGGCCTCACAGCTAGGAGACCCGAGTTCAATTCCACCTTGCATAACATACTTTAAAATATATGCTTATTTAATTTTCTGTATCTTTAATTTGTCCTGTTGCTGATGTAAACAACATGATTTGTTTAATACAATGTGTACCACTGTATGGATATATTCTGTTTTATTGTTATATTTTAGGGCTGCATGGTGGAGGAGTGGTTATTGCGCAGGCCTCACAGCTAGGAGACCCGAGTTCAATTCCACCTTGCATACATGGGTTTTCTCCAGGTACTCCGGTTTCCTCCCACATTCCAAAAACATGCTAGGTTAATTAGCCACTCCAAATTGCCCATAGGTATGAATGTGAGTGTGAATGGTTGTTTGTCTATATGTGCCCTGGGATTGGCTGGCCACCAGTCCAGGGTGGAGCCCACTTCTCGCCTGAAAACAGCTGGGATAGGCTCCAGCACCCTTGCAACCTTCATGAGGATAAGCGGTAGAAATATTTATTGATATCCTTATATCCTTAAATATTATATTTGATATCCTTGATATCCTTGGTGCTTTATCTATAGCACCATTGTAGTTCTAAATATCCCCATAGATTCCTTACTTATTATTAACTTATTGTATATAAGTACATCAAAATGTCGCTCATAAAAATGCCATCTTTCAGCCTTACTTGAGACTGCTGTTCAGTGGCTCCCCCTCCTTCCACCCCTCCACTCTTGGTTGCCATGGTTTCTGAGCTGGGGTTTTGATTGGTTATATCAGCCATCCTCTGTTCCATCTGCTCCAGACGCTCCAAGATGGACATCCTGAATTGGGTATCTACAAAAAATAAAAACAGGATAAGACATAGGCAGAGGGCTTGTATTGGAGGGAAGACCACCAAGGGTCTGCGCCAGCATTGGTAAGCGGATGTGGAATAAAAGTCATCTACCAATTTTTGGAGCTTTTTAAAAGGCTGATGCTTTACTTCCATGCAGCTGCGGTTTTGCTGCAGTGTACATCATGTCACTCAGCCCCCCCCCCCCCCCCCCCCCCTTGCTGCTGTCTGTAGGACAGTCTGAGAAAAAGGGGCGGAGCCACGTGAGTGACACAAAGACCAGGCTTCCAACATTGCTGTCTGCCAATCAGATTGAGACTTTCAACTAATCATATGGAAAGTACCGCCCTTTTTGCCAAACGATGTAAACAAGCAACCCGAAACACACAGTAAGAAGCACACATTCAAAAAATAAGTTACAACTACTTATCTTTATCGTTATACTTCTAATGAGACTGTAATAGTCCCTGGAGAGTTTAGTAGCGTCAATTTCCAAGCAAGCCATTTCCCATATAGCTAAACAAGTGATCGCTAGCATGTTGTACAGGCACATGATTGACAGCTAGCTACACAAAATGTACATTGTTACAAACTATAAGGTTCCCTCAGAGATATAGTATATACATGCGATCTCCATCAAGTAAAAAACAGATTATCCTAAGGAGGTTAGCCACCCATTAGCCACATTGCACTTGTTGTTTTGTTATTGTTCCGTAGGTCTGGTTCAAACATTTAGCAAGCAAACAACATGTCTACCTGTGGAATATCATTTCCCCTATTGTCTTATCAATAAAAAAAGAGATACAATCATATCAGATCTATCCAAAGCATCGTCTGACTAAACAACTCATGCAACACACCGATTACACTTTCCAGTCATCATTTCTTAAAATCAAATCATCTACGAACCCAAACAGCGAGTCTCTCTTTGTTCCCGTTTCTGCACAACCGCGTTAGTTTGAAGTGTGCAACACACATTGATACTCGGAACAACAGAGAGAGGGAGAGAAGGAGAGAGAGAGAGAGAGAGAGAGAGCAAGGGAAGGAGAGGGAGAGACCACGTTGAGTGTGTGGAGGGGAGAGACAGCGCTTCAAATCAGCGCGCCAGACTTCGGAGCCGCAGGAGGTTTGATCGTCATCGGCGCTTAAGAAGACTGCCCCCCCCCCCCCACCTAAACCGGATCAGACGTGTGATGACGCCGGGAATAAACACAGTTACGCTCAAACATGCTCTTTTATGTTTTACCCGCTCGGATTGTGGTGCGTTTGTGTGTACACTGTGAAGCTCTGTGCGTAAATGTGTTGTCATAATAACGGCGGGCGGGGGTGAACATTTTGGGTGTCGGGGGGGGGGGGGGGTGCTACTTTGTCTTTCTTTGCCCTTCACTTGTGCATGCAGCGCGCTGTGACCGTGCAGCCGCATTGCCGCATTGCGCAACGCGCAGACGGGGGCGCACACACGCAATGAAGGGTATGTCTCACTCAGGAGACGCGTGTTGCCGACGCAGACGTTGCGTGGATTACAGCCCAGACCACAGACGAGCATGAACTTACACTTTTAAAACCTTGCAGTTGGATTTAACTAAGACGAGGAAGCTCTAAGTTTATGTCACTCAAACTGACATGCCTCATTTCCATATGAGATGGACCTCCCCAAAACAGAAGGACAGCACAGTTTGATCTCAGCATCACCCGGCCATGACAGCTTAGCATTTACAGGGTTCACATCAAGACCAAAGAAACTGAATTTCCAAGCATTCCCAGCTCGCCAAGACGCTGATAAATAACCTTATTAACGTTATCTCACTAAATTAGCACAACCTTCATAATTTCCATCCATCCATTTTCTTTGCTGCTTATCCTGACTAGGGTATGTTGGAGCCTATCCCAGCTGTCTTTTATGACATAACTACTCCTGGGACAATAGAAATGAAGCTCGGATTTTAGAGAAGTCAGAGTAAAGTGGATCAGGGTTTTGTTGGTGTTTAGATGGAGCTACACTTGGTTTTTGGGGGAGGTTTTTATGTATAGTTTTGTGTCACCAAGGACACCAAAGACAACTCATGCATGCTGATGATGTGGCCAAAAGGTAGTATGACTGCCTCTGAGTCAGTATATGCTGTTATTTTTAAGTTCCTACTATTTAAGTTCCTATTTTCGTTTTTGGTTCCTACCTAGCTGCATGTAAGTTAATGAGGCGGAACTAATTGTCTGTAAAACTGTCGTTTCCACACATACATGTTTAACCGTTACACCCACAGAAAATAAGCTCCGTTGTTTGCCACACTACGTAGAACTCACAGGCTAATAGGTGCTAAAAGTTAAAGAAGACATATATAATTCCGTCCTAAGGCATATGTGCAGCTATTACGGTGCAGTATACGTATAGTTTTGTGTCACCAACGTAGCAGTGAAACGAGAACTCATGCTTGCTGAAGATGTGGCCAAGATGTAGTATAACTGCCTCTGAGTCAGTACATGCTGTTAGTTTTAAGTTCCTACCTATTTTCGTTTTTGGTTCCTACCTAGCTGCATGTAAGTTAATGAGGCGGAACTTATTGTAGGTAAAATTGTCGTTTCCGCACGTACACGTTTAATCGTTACACCCATAGAAAATAAGCTCCGTTGTTTGCCACACTACGGAGAGCTGACAAGCTAATAGGTGCTAAATTTAAAGAAGACATCTATAATTCCCTCCTAAGGCATTTATGCAGCCATTAAGGTGTAGTATATATGTTTTGTATTATTTTCGTTTCAGTCGTTTAGTGTTAGTTTACAGTTTGCTATACCAGATAAGGCTAATCATGCATTGTGTTGCACATGTGATGGTTGTTTGTTTATGGAAATGTTTCTATGTAATGTGACAAGTTTATTCGCACTACTGTTAAGAAAAAGGCTTAATGATAAGAAAACTAATTTGTAGACATAATATGTTATTGTATATTTGTGTATTATGTGAGCAGTGACTTATTGTATTTTGTATTTGTTTGAACCCCTTTTAGTTCTCACGTTGGTTGTTGGAATAAATCCATCAGTAAACTCAAGAACTAGTTGCTGTCTGTCGTTGCACATCCGAGGTAATTACAGGTAGCATGTATGTGATGAACAGTATAGAGCCAAGGACTGACCCTTGTGGAACACCTAAAACCACTGCAATGGAGTTCTTATGACAGTCTGATGGTGTTTTGTAGACGGTCCAGAAGGAATGTATGGAACCACTGTTCAAAGGCTGCTGTCAGGTCAGGTTTGAATTGGTATGGTATGGTGCTGCATGAGTGCAGCAGACAGTAGTGAGTTACGGTTCATTCATGGAAACATAAAATCCAACATGTATTGTGACTTTCTGAATTCAAGGTATAAGCCCCCGTCTGAAGACAGCCGGGATAGGCTCCAGCATACCCCCGCTACCCTAGTGAGGATAAGCATAGAAAATGTATGCATGGATGGGGAGGGCACGAGCCCCTCCTTTGGGAAACTAACAATATGCTAACAAGCCCAAACACAGCGTCACCATTTTAACCTTGGTGTATTCACTGGGGTTGCCAACTTTAGAAAGTAACGTCTGTGTGTTGAGTCATTTTCAGAGGATACATCTGCTGTCTATACTAACGACTAACCTAACATCAAGCCAAGTTTCATTTCTGCCATAAGATATCAAATGCTTGCTGAAATGTGAGGGTTGTACTCAATTTTGTAAGACACTGTAAATCTACTGTAAATTTCGGAATATTGAGCACAAATCTAAAAAAAATCTAAAAATTAAATGTATTAAAAAAATTGTACATATCTATAGGCCACACCCTATAAACCTTGCAATCCTACCTACACCTAGTGTTCCCAGGGTCATTCGTTAATTCTGATGAGATCACCAATGACCTCCTAATGGGAGTGGATTCTGGCCGACTCGATCATCCTCCTCAACAGGCTATCCTCCATTGGCATCATCCACACCCACCTCAGTTCATCCAGCTCAAGCCCTTTCGTGTTACTTTTGGTGTTCCTCAAGTCTCCGTCATGCGACCGCACCTTTTCCTCATCTGCCTTCCCCCTCTGTAATATTTTCTCTAAATACTACATCCATTTTCATTGCTTTGCGGTTGACACCCAGCTCTATCTTTCAAGCTCGCCTCAAATTTTGTCAAACTCGGCTGTGAAAAAACAGAAAGCCTTTGTTTAGTTTCCCAATCCACACCATCCCAGAGTTGACAGTTCATGTGGAGTTCCCTCAACATGGACAACATCACAGTCTACCCCTCCTCTCAGGTTAAGAGTCTGGGTGTCATTCTCGGTAGCTTGCTATCATTCCAATCCCTCGGCACCGTGGGTTGCACAGCTTTCAGCCGCCCTGCTCCCAAACTTCAGAACTCAATCCCACCAGACATCCGTATCATAGACTCTAGTCCTCTTTTGAAATTCAGACTCGAAACCCACTGGGCCGCTTATGCTCTATCTTTATTATTATTCATTTTCTACCGCGTATCCTCACGAAGGTCGAGAGCGTGCTGGAGCCTATCCCAGCAGTATTTGGACAGGAGGCGGGGTACACCCTGGACTGGTGGCCAGCCAATCCCAGGGCACATATAGACAAACAACCATTCACACTCACATTCATACCTATGGACAATTTGGAGTGGCTAATTAACCTAGCATGTTTTTGGAATGTGGGAGGAAACCGGAGTACCAGGAGAGAACCCACACATTCAGGGTGGAATTGAACTCGGGTCTCCTAGCTGTGTGGCCTGCGCACTGACTTTCCACCGTGCAGCCTTTGCATTTTATTTGATCTTATTTTATGTTTTGCATTGCTTTGATGTTTCTATGTCCAGATTGATTGGTTTCCTTGAAAGGTGCCTACAAATAGAATGCATTTGTATTATTAAGCAAAAAAGTAGTAGCTTATTGTGTGGAATTTCTGTTTTTTTTCTCCATCTGGAAAGTGAAAGACATACTCATCATGCCACGCCGTTTAAATGTAAAGCACTTTCAAGAACCCAAAGCTCCTTGTCGGAACCTCAAGTGTGTGAAAGTACACTCCTATGTTGCCACAACACACAGATGAACAGTCTCACCGTCTAGAGACAGCCAGTCGTGCTGAGAAGAAGGAAGGGCGGGAAGGTCGCGTGCCTTGTATTCAAACACCACAGATGAAGAGATGACCTCTCCACCCATCGCTACCTGCAGCATGACTAGTCCCGTGTCATGGGCTGGAAACAAACACAGGGAAATCATACCATTAGCGTGGAGTGGGTATTGACCTTATTATGGGATAGTACTGTTTGTTTTGATCAAAGTGTGTATGAGTAAACTGACTTTTAACGTGTGTACTCTTAGGAGACATTCAATGATCTGATTAAGTGACTCAAGCAGCTATTGCATCATCCCAATAAGGCATTTTAGTCCTGAACTACACACAAAAGAAACATTTGGCACCCCTACTGTGTTGCATGACAAATGCACCGCAGGCGGCGCCGTTATTAAACACCAAAGTTTGACCCCATACATCAGATTGACTTGTAGTTGCGACTTGAAGGTGTTTAGCTGAGTCACCACGGAACGCCATGATGTTTTTCCAGTCGATTCAGTCACCTTAAGGTGTGTATCGCAGTCTTTTGGGGGGGGCATGGGTTGGACTGGGAAATTAATTACCCACAAGTCATTGAGCATTAGACTGATTATAATGGATTTTTGACAATATCTGGATTACAGTTGTCCCTAAAATACAAATTCAAGGCATTGAGAAGAAATACTGTACTCACATATAGCGAAATCATTATCATGGGACAAGTTTTTGCAGTATTTTCACAGGTTAGTGATTGTGTGTAAAAATTGTGTGTAATCATGATGTAGAAGTATGCAATATAATTTCTATATAAGCTGAAGTAAGTGTATCAAATGAAACAAACCATAGGCTGGGAATCTGGGATGGAAACAAGCGACTAACGCTCCGGAAAAAAACCCCAAAATAACATTAAACTTGGGAATTTGAAGTAACTTCACAAAAACAAGTCCAAACAACACAAACCTTTGCAAGCACCGTTATTTATGTATTATATGTCTTATTTTCTGTTATTATGTTTATTATATTGTGTGATACCAGTGTAAAGGTCATATAGGGGTGTTATTTCATGTCTGGAGGGCTCTAATCATATTAAAAAAACACAATTTGAATGTCATAAACATGTTTTCTGTGCTCTAGCTATAGCTAATATATTCCTACAATTAACCCCTCTAGTGTATGCTTCCAAAGCATTTTGACCACATCCCACAAGGGGGGCAACAAAAACACCCGTACTTCAGTATGTTCATCCCGGCTGATGCTAAAGTGTGACATGTGATACCTGGACAGTAGCAGCGTAGCACACCAGGTTGGATGAGGGCAGCAGGGACGCTGATGTGGTCAAACAAACAGCTGTACTCGCTGCTTGACTCCAACCACGGTCCTGTGATGAGCACCTTGACGCCACCCTGAAGCACAAATACCCGTCAATGACAGCAGCAGTGGAGTAAACTCAAACAAATGTGATAGAAATAGGTACTATGGTCATAGCCAAAAACTTGTAATGCCTGGAGTTTGTTAAAATTTGCAGGTTTTTTTATTATTAAGTATTGACCACAACGTCTCGTAGGAATTACGGTTTGACTCCAAATGTTGATGTTTTGTTCCCCGAGCCGGTTAGATATCACTTCTGCCTTATGGCAAGGCGCTCCGTCACGCTAGAAAAAGCTTTGTTGTGGTTGGGAGAAATTGCTCTCAAAGGATGTTTTGGTACCATTCTTTAAGCGCAGCACTGGCGGTGCGCCAATCCCACATCTAATTCAACTTTCCGAGACTGTCCTGACACTTGCTGAACTTTCTCGGGCGCCCTGAAGCCTTCTCAACAATTCAACCTTTCTCCTTGAAGTCCTTAATGAGCTGATAAATGGTTGATGTAGTTGAAATCTTACTAGCAGCAATGTCCTTGGCCGTGAATACCTTTTTAACCAGAGGATAACTATCATGATGCCAGCAGGTCCTTTTGTGACAGGACTGAAATGCAGTGGAAATTTCTTTTTGGGATTAAGTTCATTTTATAATTGCCATTCATCTTATCACTCATTTTAACGGTAATGAATATTTGTGTCATTTAAATTTTTTTTGCCCATAACTGTATAAACAAGGAACATTGGACAGTTCACAGAACAAACAAAAAAGTATCATCCAAATTTATCTATTCATTTTGTAATTATTTAATGTTTTCATTTTTATTTAATGTTTAATTATTTGATTTAATGTTTAATTATTTTATTTATTATTATTATTATTTAATTATTAATTATTTAATATAATATTATTTAATTTAATTAATAATTATTATTCCCTACTAAGTCTGCTGCCCCTGCGACCGGGACCTGCATAAGCGGAGGAAAATGGATGTATTATTACTTAATGTTTTCATTTTTATTTAATGCTTAATTATTTTATTTATTATTATTTAATTATTAATTATTTAATACAATATTATTTAATTGAATTAATAATTATTATTCCCTACTAAGTCTGCTGCCCCCGCGACCCGGACCTGGATAAGCGGAGGAAAATGGATGATTGGATTATTATTTAATGTTTTCATTTTTATTTAATGTTTTCATTTTTATTTAATGTTTAATTATTTATTATTATTATTACTATGATTATTATTTAATTATTTAATGTTTTAATTTGAAAAGAGAACGCTCAATTGGAGGCGTAAGTGCTGCGTAGTCGTTTGTCAAATACAAAAATCATTTAAAAAGTTCTGCCTTGAAATGCATTAATAAAGATAACAACATAATAATGACAAATAGAGAAAGCATCGCCCCGAAGATGACGTAACGGCAGCTAGAGGCGGCGTCAATGTGATTCACCGACGATTCCGCGTGATAAATGGATGAATTAATGAAGCCACCCAGAGGAATCAGTGTAATATTGAAATTTCATTAACTCAACAATCATTTCCGAGCACAATTCCATTTTTGAACAGCAGCAGCAGCCATCTTCCATCATGCGTCAGACCCATTTTACTCTGGGCAACAATGATGAATAAATAATGATACTAATGTTGTTACTAACCTCTGGATAAGACCACTCCGGGGAGTAGTCTGTCACACCAAACAGCCTCCCGGTCTCCTGGAGCATTCCCAGGGCTCCCTGCTCCACTTCTGAGCCTTGTAGGTGGCCTGCCCCTGTGCCCTGCTCCTCCCCGACCGCCCCCTCCTGGGGCATCAGAACCCCGGTGACAGCCGCCCCGACCCCACCTCCAGACCCCTCCACCGAGATGAAATCATTTATGAGGTCAGAGAACTGGCTTCCAAACGAGGCCTCAAAACCCTCCAGGCTGATGGCGGCGCCGGCTCCTGCCGCCGCCGTGGCCGATACGCCCCCACCTTGTGGAGGGAGGGAGGAAGTGTAGAGCGCCCTCTCCATGCTGGCACCAGCGCCTATTGACTGAGGACTGGCCCCCACCGAGCCTCCGGGTCCTGACAAGCTCACACCGTTACAGAGAATTTCATTTTCCCCACTTCCTGCGGCGCCGCAGCCCCCGCCCCCTTCCTCGCCGCCGCCATTGTCATCCGTAGGTTGAAGGTAGCGCTCCGTGTCCACGCTCGCATAAGCCTCGTGAGCAGATCCAGACTTGAGCATCAAGTCCCCGCCGTTCTCAGCGGCTTTGCTGGCGACCTCCTGATGACCCCCGCCGCCGGACTGGTCAACACGCGTGTCCTGGCTGGTCAGAGCAAACGAGGCCCCCGGTGCTCCTTTTTCACTCCTTCCACAGAGCGCCTGCGGGTCTTGGCTGGTTGGATGGAGGTGCGAGTGCGGGTCTCCGTTGGTGACGGGGGTGTCTCTCTGCAGGCTTATGTAAGACCCGGCTTCGTCCGACTCCTGCGCTCCCTCGGCGCCGTTGGTCTGCTGCTGGGAGGACTGGTTCGCGTGAGCCGGGGCCTGCAGGAAGAGGTTGGGCGAAGGGTGGTGAGCGGACTGGGTTAGACTTGGGACACACGGCGATGACATGACCGCGCTGAAGTCCATTTGCTCCAAGGTGGTGCTGGGGCTGAGACCCGCCCCCTCGCCGACATAACCGCCCTGAGGCGCTAGCGGCTGCTCCAGGGGCGTGGCTTCCTTCTTGATGTTGTTGACGAGGGATGGGTTGTAGACGAATCCGTTGGAGGAACAGTGGATTCCCCCGTCGTTACCGTTACACCCCTCGTTTTTTCCGCCGCCTCCTCCGTAGGTCTGGCCCTGCTTGGGGTTATTGAGGAAGCAGTCAGGGTCAAAGGTCATGGCAGTCTCAGGAAGGCTAACTCCTCCACCAGAGTCTAACGAGCTGGAAAGAACCAGCTCCGCTCCCTCCCCTAAGCCGACCCCGCCTGGAAACGACGCAAACCGCTGGTTCTCTGGGGCGACGGCCAACAGGATGCCGGTGGCGGCGCTCTCGTGCGGCGATGGCAGCAGGTGGGTGTGGCCGGCGGAGTAAACCGAATCCCCAGTCAAGGTGGTGACCTCAGACATGAACACGGCGGTGCTCTGTGACAGGCCGGCGGCGCCGATGGCGAGCGCCGGGCTGTCGGCCATGTCGCTGGCGATTGAGAGTGGGGAGCTCTGGGTGGTGTCGGGGACTTCCACCTGGTTGGCGGAGGTGGAGGAGGACACCTCCATGCTGCTCTGCGGGAGCAGGGAGGGCTTGGTTATTCGCCCGTTTCTCCGATCTCCTCCGCCCGCTCTGCTCCGCCGCCCCACGGGACTGGGCTCCGTCTGGCCCTCCGACACGTCGCTGTTCTGGACCTCCGTGCCATCCGCTTCCTCCGATCTCTGGCCTGCCGTGATGCCGGCCCCCACCGTAGCGCCGCCCCCTGCCGCTGCCCCCGACTCCTGCTTGGAGGAGATGATGCGCTGCTTGACGCTGGAACATTTCTGATGTAGGCTGCTTCCGGCACCTGACGGATGTGGAATACAATCACTGGCGTTAAAAATGAACTGCTGTACGGTGGTCTAGTGGTTAGCGTAGCTAGGAGACCTGAGTTCAATCCCACCCTCGGCCATCTCTGTGTGGAGTTTGCATGTTCTCCCCCGTGCGTGCGTATGAAAGGGGTAAATGAACCTTTACTGAACACGCCTATTTCCGATTCGGTTAACATCCGTTTCAGTTAGAGTCGGACCTTCTGCAATGAATTAATGACACTAACCAAGGTTCGACTGTAACTTAAAGTAGTCGATGTACAATTTGGAAAAAAAAAGCATTAATATAAGTCATCTCTACAAATGGGGTGGGTTTTCTCCGGGTACTCCGGTTTCCTCCCACATTCCAAAAACATGCTAGGTTAATTAGCGACTCTAAAATGGTGGGAATGGTTCAATAAAATGCGAATAATTAAAATAAATAAATAAAATGAAAAATAAAAGAATAAAATATGAAAATATAAATAAATAAAATATAAATAATATAAAAAAATAAATACAAAATAAAACATATTTATTTTTTTAAAAATCAACAAAAAAATATCAAATGATTTAGGGGGAGATAGGAACATTTTAAACATTGAATCCACCCTAAAATAGGCCCAATGACGCCAAATGTTAAGAAAATAAGGACTTCCAAACTACTATATAGGCTCCCACTGCGAAAGAGTGGTTAGCGCGCAGGCCTCACAGCTAGAAGACCCGAGTTCAATTCCACCGTTGGCCATCTCTGTGCATGTGTGACGTCGTGCGTGGGTTTTCCCCAATTACTGCGGTTTCCTCCCTCATTCCAAAAACATGCTAGGTTAATTAGCAACAAAAGAGTGGTTAGTGCGCAGGCCTCACAGCTAGAAGACCCGAGTTCAATTCCACCGTTGGCCATCTCTGTGCATGTGTGACGTCGTGCATGGGTTTTCTCCAGTTACTCCGGTTTCCTCCCCCATTCCAAAAACATGCTAGGTTAATTAGCCACTCCAAATTGTAGATAGGTATAAATGTGAGTGTGAATGGTTGTTTGTCTATTTTTGGTTTCTATGATTGGCTGGCCACCAGTCCAGGGTGCACCCCGCCTCTCACCCCAAGACAGCTGGGATAGGCTCCAGCACCTCCACGAATGAATGAATGAAAAATGAACTACATGCATGTTAGATTTCCCTGCCTGTGAGGCAATGATTTGGTTGCATTAACCCAAGTGTCCATTAGCGCCCTCCTCTGATAGGAATGTAGAACTGAAGGTATTATAAATACCTAAAAGCAGTATATCAGTGATACAAGTGTACAAATACTCCCCAAAAAAAGGCAAAGGAAGTGTAATTTGTAAAACATGCAAGTTGAAACACAATAAAAAAAGAGTATTTGTAAATGTGATGTCTTCAAGCTGCAGCCGGGGAGATGATCTTTTGAAGAGAGAGATAAGTACTATTTAAGTCAACAAGCCACTTAGTTCTGGGCAGCTGTCCTTTTTTGCCCTTCAAAACCACATCAAAAGATGAGTGTGATTAGGTAATTCCGTGTGTGTGTGTGTGTGTGTGTGTGTGTGTGTACTGAAGTTATCTTCTCTCGCTGATGCTCACTTATGAATAATACATGCTGGATATTTCGGGCACCTCTATCTTGTGTCCCTCCGTTCTCCCCTTTTTCTTTGGTGCAATGTGTAATTGCCTGTAGGTGGCAGCACGGCACTGACTTTTGGACTGATCCCCCCCCCCACCGACCCCACCACCACCCACACCCCCACCCCATCCAAACGTCACATTATGGTGGTCTCTAAAGACAACCTTGTTGAAAGACGCCATGAAGATGTAAAAACTAAAGTCTCGTATTCATGAGAGCAACATTTGAAATGAATTCAAACAAATTGTCTTTTTTAAAAAAATCCAATTTCCATATTATCTGAAGTGCTGCAGTTACCTCTTATCTCTACTGAATTTTGGAATCTATTAAACCCGTGTTTTTTGTTTTTTTTTTGAAGTCTGGTATCTGAAGTTTGGCTTTAATTGGCTTTTCATCTTTTTAATTACGATGGCTTGGCTTCCGGGGCCCAGTATGACTCCTATTCTCAGGTTAAGGACGAGCGAGCGGGCCCAAGGAAACAGTTAGGAGGGCAGCGAGCGGCGAAGATAACTCACACATGGGTTTGAGTTGTCCGATGAGCTCCTCCTTGCTCCACTTGGCCCACTCCTTCCTGTCGGTGTTGATGGAGCAGAGAACCGGGCCGCACGGCTTCCCGCTATCGTCCACCGCCGGCACGTTCAGATAGTGCACCAGCACAATATCCGGGTTCTGGAACACACCAGGACATATCTCGTTGGTTAAACACGCCGTCTATTTGTTGCTGGTTGTGTCTCCATGAGCAAGGCACTACATTGATTTTGCAGAAGGACGGGAAACGGACAAGGAATGCGGGAGAGTATGTGGAGGTCAGGAGGGAGGTCGGACATAGCGTGTCATACAAGATTCTCTCACCTGCCTATAAAACATTTAACAGCGCCGGCCCGCTCATCGCCCCCCCAGCCCCCCAACCGCCCAGCCCAGTGGAAAGGTCCACATGATAGAAACGGACTGAGCGTGTGCGGCTGGCCATACTATATATCGCACACCAGCAAACCTATAGAATTTACACCCCATGAATGATTCAACAAGTGCGTATGTGCGCTCGGTGCGGATTTGAGAGCAAGTTTGGAAGCTCTTCTCGATAAAAGATTCAGTAGACGGACTCAGGTGAGGGGGAGGGGCCCGCTGAGGTGGAACTAGAAAATGGCACAGTGGGCTGCTGCGGCACCACACTGTGCCATGCAACAGCACAGACGGGGCTGCTTTATGATCATATTCGCTGATGGGATGTGATATATGTGCAAAGAGCAGAAAATGGTACACCCCCCCGCCCCCTTCCTCTTCCTCAAAACCCCCTCCCAGGTTTAGACTCATAGAGTCACACGGGAGGCAAAATAAAACGCATTTGATCAGGGGCAAATTGTGTCCTTGTAAAATTCATGTGACAAATTATGCAAGACGTATCGGCAAAGAATGCATAAATATGTATGAATTTCCATATTTTAAATGAACATTCAATATTGAATGTTTAAGATTCAACATATACGTCGGAAAATGATGCGGTTCTTGCACAACCAATCACTGAAGAGACATATGAGTGTGTGTGTGTTCCACCTAAAATCTATATATGTGTCGCTCCAGGGTGTTTTTTCTTCAAGAGGAACACATGGAGAGCATCGCCTTCAGTCCTTCATGATGATCACAATAGGTAGTCTGAGTGAAGATGACTTGGCCAACTTCTGGCTAAGAAAAGTTTTCCCAAGTCAGCGAGGAACGTTCCCATAATACCAAATATATTTTGCGAGTGGGACGATAAAGTCAGCCACGCCGTCCAGTTTTATTATTACCCGACTTTGTGCTAGTACTTTTTAGTATAGGCTGCCTCATTAATTTTTGAAGAGGAGGATGTTTATCAATGCTTTATGTTGGAGGTTAGTGTGCTGTTTTGGAAATGTAATGGACAATTTAAGAGATTAAACACGCGGCGCGTAAAATGAACAATAGACGACACGGTTTCTGCTAGCTTTTGGCGTAGGATGGTGAATCTTCACATAACCGGGTGAAGGAATCTTTGCCAGCGACGGCAAATAAGCAGCCGTCACCGCAATACAGAACATATATATACGGCGTATACTTCATCCTCTGTTGGTGTGTGCCAAACGGCAAGGCAGGGACTGGGGGGTGGGTATCTTACCTGCAGCAGCCAATAGCATCTACGGTGGAAGGTGGGGATGATGGAGGAGTGGACGTAGCAGCCATACAGACACTAGAGAGAGGAGAGGAAATTTCAGGGGGAAACAAGAAAAAAGAAAATGGAGGGAGCGGGACACAAAGGGGGGAGGGTGGGGGGGGGGGGCGAGGACAGCAAAGGAGAGAACAGCAAAGGAGAACTCAGGTTACAGGCACTTAGGTCGTATCATTGTATTTTTGAAAAGGTCTTTCATCAGATGTTGTTGACTATTAAAAATATCCATATTTGGCAGCGGGGTATTAATAACGTATGGCAGGAGGATCCATTTTTTTGATGCCTGTGGGATTTCCCTCCACGTGGAGGGGGGATATAATGGTCTAAATAATTGGATATTTTTTGTAGATTAAAAAAATACATTATAGATTTTTTTTTACAAAATAAATCTCTGACAAATTTCATATAATAGGGCACCCTTAAATAATTTTATTTTATATTTTTTATAAATAAATAAATAAATGTTTATAATATTTTTTTATAAATTTCATATAATATGGAACCCCTAAAATGTTTTTAATGTTTTTTTATAGATTAAAAAACAAATCTCTGACAAATTTCATATAATAGGGCCCCATTAAATTGTTCTTAAGCCCCCCCTAGAAATTTTTATTTTATATTTTTTATAAATAAATTTTTACAAATATATTTTTATAAATTTCATATAATATGGACCCCCTAAAATCTTCTTAAGGCCCCCGAAATAATTTGATATTTTTTATAGATTAAAAAAAAATCTCCAACAAATTTCATATAATAGGGCCCCCCAAAATGTTCTTAAGCCCCTCTAAATAATTTTATTTTATATTTTTTATTGACATTTTTTTTACAAAAAAAATCTCTGACAAATTTCATATATTAGGGACCCCCTAAAATGTTCTTAAGCCCCATTAAATAATTTTATTGATTTTATAGATTTTTTTTACAAAAAAATCTCTGACAAATTTCATACAATGGAGCCCCCTAAAATGTTCTTAAGTCCCCCTAAATAATTTTATTTCATATTTTTATTGATTTTTTTAAACAAAAAAATCTCTGACAAATTTCATGTTATAGGGCCCCCTCAATAATTTGAAATTTTTTATAGATTTTTTTTTACAATAAAAATCTCTGACAAATTTAATATAATACGGCCCCCTAAAATGTTTTTAAGGCCCCCTAAATAATTGGATTTTTTTTTTTACCAAAAAAAACTCTGCCAAATTTAATATAATAGGGCCCCCTTAAAATGTTCTGAAGTTATTATAGACGATGAAATGACTTGGAAGTCCCACATTAAATATATAGCAACAAAAATATGAAGAAGTATTTCAATAACGGCAAAAGCAAAGTATATTCTAAACCGCAACATTCTATATTGTTCTTTTTTCGGTGCCTGTGGGATTTCCCTCCACATGGGGGTGGGGGGGGGGTATATAATGGTCTTCTATCAAGGTCATCAGACCACAGAAACACAATGGTACATCCAGTGCCGGACACATAATTAAGATATGCCTTAAGATATGCCTTTATTCGTCCCTCAGTGGGGAAATTTGTAATAGCGACATCAAAAGTCTCTTCTGTTTGCTGTCTGGTACACATTTCCCATTTTGCCATTTCTCCTCTTGTGAGAAGAAGCCCCCCCCAGCCATCTAAAGTGTGTTTGGCCAAAGGCAGAGTGCATTTCCATATATTTCCATCTGATATGAGGAGGCTCTCCATCCAGCCTGGTGGTTTTTTCCTGCCTCTTGCTATCCTCCTGCTCTTTGCCATTCCTGCCCCCCCCCCCCCCCCCCCCCCATGCGACACAATGCATTCTTGCTTGAGGGGTCCCGGGAAGAGGTGACACAAACAATTACTGAGCAACTACCAGGGAGAGAAACACTTGCCTTTGGATGTGTGTGTGTGTGTGTGTGTGTTTGTGTGTGTGTGTTTATGCACGGCTGCAGAAAAATGCATGTCAGATGATTGTCAGTGCGAGTGTGGGCTTGTAAATAATGGAGGTGCAGATGGGAATACTTGATCTCAATTATTCCCTTTGCCTATGTCTGCTGTTCATCTGTGAGCGAGCCTCCAGTACGCGTCCGTGTGCTAGCTCGCTACCTCGCTACCTCGCTACCTCGCTACCTCGCTACCTCGCTACCTCGTCTCTGTCTCTCCTTGCTTTTCCAATCTCCCTCCGTCTTTCTCCTTCTGACACATGCATGCTCGCTCCTCTCACCTCTCCGTATATTCCTGCTGAATAATCCATTTTTCAGCTGGCTGATGTGACTCAAACACACACACACACACACACACACACACGAACAGACGCTGCCTTGAGACTGGATCGATACCGCTCTCCGTTCTGCTGAAGAAGGCATTGACATCATTCCTGGCTGCAGGCCAAACACACTCTTATCCTTCGGAAAAGAGGGAGAGAGAGGGAAGGGAGACAGGGGCAAAAGGAGGAGCAGGGAGGGGGGGGGTGCAAAGGTTGGAGGGCAGCACAAACACACACAAACACACACACACAAACACACAAGTGTGCACGTGTATATGTAGCTCTCAGCCCGGTAGTGCCAGCGTGTGTTGTTGTGTGCACGCTTGAACCACGCGTGTGCGTCTACACGGAGTGAAGGAGTGACTAACAGGATGGATTGGAATCGGCAGCCAAGCCAAACTCAGCAAAAAAAAAAAAAAAAATCCCAGACTTGATTCTTTCTCACCTCGACACCCTGGACTTTGAGTTTCATGTGATCCTCTCGGGTGGTCTTCCCGTCTTTCCTTTTCTTCCAGCAGTATCCATCTTTCCTGTACTTCACCTTCTTGCGGTTGTAGAGGATCATGGAGCCATTTTGAGGCCTGTTTGGGAAAAAGGAACAAAGCGTTCCACGGAAGGACAGAAGCACAGTGAGGATTAGTTTAGAGGACGGAAGAGAAGGAACGTGGTGACGTCTTTGTTGCTGTCAGCATTCCAATACACGGAATACCCTGCTGCCAAATCCTAGCTAGCTGCCACACTAAAACATACAACACATTGGACACACCCGTACGTGGGAATATTTCAGTAGGTCCGGCCATCCGCGCTACATAAACATCACTACCAGTACCAGTTATAAACACACACTGTTATGAACAATATTATTATCTTAATCTATTAAAAATGACCAAAGCGTACGGCTTCAGTCTCTTTAGGGCTCAATACCAGCTCACCTCTGCGTTGTTTGGGACGATGGGTTTTCCATTACAAAGCAGTAACACGAGGAACGGTGAAAAGCACACCGCATTGAACACATCGCTTGGAACAAGACAGGCTAAAGGTAGAAACAAAACAAACCCATAACAATAATGGAGGAGACCATGGTCTTCTTAGTTCTTTACTACTCAACATATTACCATTGGTCATGTTTAAAGGAGCTGCAGCAAAGTGGAGACTAAGGAGTATAATACCGTGGATCGTCACATTCTTTTAGGAGGACTTCAGTCCCCCTAAAATGTTCTTAAGCCCCCCTATAATTTGATATTTTTTATTGATTTTTTTTTACAAAAAAATCTCTGACAAATTTCATATAATAGGGGCCCCCTAAAATGTTCTTAAGCCCCCATAAATAATTTTATTTTATATTGTTTATAGATTTTTTTTACAAAAAAAATCTCTGACAAATTTCATATAATAGGGCCCCCTTAAATTGTTCTTAAACCCCCTAAATAATTTTATTTTATATTTCTTATAAATAAATTTTTATAAATATATTTTTATAAATTTTATATAATATGGACCCCCCTAAAATGTCCCCCTAAAATGTTCTTAAGACCCCCTAAATAATTTTATTTTATATTTTTTATAGATTTTTTTTTACAAATTTCATATAATATGGACCCCCCTAAAATGTTCTTAAGCCCCCCCTAAATAATTTTATTTTATATTTTTTATAGATTTTTTTTTTACAAAAAAAATCTCTGACAAATTTCATATAATATGGACGCCCCTAAAATGTTCTTAAGCTCCCCCTAAATAATTTGAGATTTTTTAATTCATTTTTTTTACAAAGAAAATCTCTGACAAATTTCATATAATAGGGCACCCACCTAAAATGTTCTTAAGCCCCCCTAAATAATTTTATTTTATATTTTTTATAGATTTTTTTTTACAAAAAAAATGCTAAAATGCTCTTAAGGCCCCCTAAATAATTTGATATTTTTTATAGATTTAAAAAAAATGTTAATAGATTTTATTTTACAAAAAAATCCCTAACAAATTTCATATAATAAGACCCCCTTAAATTGTTCTTAAGCCCGCCTAAATAATTTGATTAAAAAAAAATTTTTTTTTACAGATTTTTTTCCTTTTTTTTTTAACCAAAAAATATCTGACAAATTTCATATCATAGGACAGAAGCAGACTAATAAGCAAGCCAATAAGCAGGCTAATACTAGCCTACTACTACTAGTAGTAGTAGTAGTAGTAGTAGTAGTAATAATCAGAAGAAGAATAATGATGATAGTAATAATAATAGGCTAATGAATAATATAATAATGATTATTATATCATTGATCGCTGTCCACTGGACAGGATGGTTTTGTAGTGTAGATTGTGTGTACTTGTGTACATTTAATGGTGGCCTAAAACTATTGAGTATCTCTACTAAATCTGTCCAAAAGATTCTTGTTCCTTATTTATTTTTTGTATATTTTTGCATCTCCTGGGGGGTAAGCCCCCCCCCTGTCCTCAGGCTTAAAACATATAAAGACGGTCACACGTGAAGGAGAACATATGCATGGAGAGACGGTGATGCTACAGCCATAGCAATGTCACAGATGGCAGGACCTACCACCACGTGTTCCCTGGGCTCAATGTCAAACCTGCTGCTCAGCAATCAATCATTCTTCTTCTAGAACATTAAGGAGGAGTGTGTGTGTGTGTGTGTGTGTGTGTGTGTGCAGAATTCATCTTTGCCTTATCTCATGACAACAGAAACAATCAATAAACTAACAGATACTCACAAGTGTACACACACACACACACACACTCACACACACACACACACAGTCTTTATCCCACTTATCAGACCATCTCTTCATTTTGTCTTTACTGTGTCTGAGTCCCCCATTCTGGTCTCCTTTCTCTCTCTCATGTTGTGGTCTCATCCATTCCCTTCCCTCCAGTCCCGCGGCCCCCAGTTTGACGCGGGGGGGGAGGGGGGGGGCACATATGGACCGGAGTGATTGCAATTTAAGCAGCGCACACTGTGTAGTAAAATTGAATTTGCTTTGAACTGATTTTCTTTGACACCGCAAATCTGTTCTGTTTTGGGGGGTGAGCCCGCCAGCTTCTCACCCGAGCGGAGACCCCCCCACCCTGCAATCAAAGATGAGTTTAGTCTCTGTCTCCAGCCGTGTGAGTCATCTCAGGGCTGCTGATTCTAATTATGTTATGGAGACCGTGGATGAGATCACGTGTGTGTGTGTGTGTGTGTGTGTGTGGGAGGGAAGTACACATCTATGTACGTGTGTGCGTACGTGCGTGCGTGATCACGGTGCCCGATTCAAGCAGACATAAATGCTATTGATTGTAACTGGTCTGTGATGTGTGGGATATAAAAAGCTTTTCCAGCGTTCCACAGTGTAGCAGAGCGAAAACAGAGAAGGCAAGGGGAGGAGAGTGGGAAAAAAAAACAAAAAAGACGACAAGCTAAAGAGACAGAGTGGGCTATTGAGTGTGTCCGGTAAAAGGAGAAGAAGAGAAGTGTGAGACAAGCAAAATAGGAGGCAAGCGTCATTATTTTCAACTGATGAGGTATTTCAGTGGGAGGAGAAATGAAGGTCGTTGATTGTCGTCTTAATATTATGCCTCCAATTCCACACACACACACACACACACACACACACAAATGTCACTGACTGCCTTAGTGGAGCTCCTTTCCATCTGATGGGATTACGTGTAATCTGTTCTAATCACGCCTCATGTCATGTATAAATGGGATTATATCTAACTGCTGCTCAATAATACCAATATGACTTCTGCTGCTGCTGCACGAACGCCGAGGCGATACGGCAGCACAACCAATCAATGAGAAATCCATCCACAACATAAACTGTGCTGCTGGCCTCAGGCTGCTCCTGAGAAGAGTCCTTCAGCTGGCACAATGGGAGCGCAGAGGTAGCACCCCGGGGGGCTCTACGCGCCATCGGTAATCACAAACGGGGGCCACGAGGTGACCACCGCACGCGCTTCACTTTTTCTTTTCTTCTCACTCATCCTTACCCCTTTTAATTATATTAAACACACGATAAACGTAAGAGGTCGGCAAAGTTTGGCCAATCATGATTATGTATGGATGTGGAATCAAACTATGGAATGGATTGAGTAAGGTTGAAAAAATTAAATTAAATTAAATTAAATTAAATTAAATTAAATTAAATTAAATTAAATTAAATTAAATTAAATTAAATTAAATTAAATTAAATTAAATTAAATTAAATTAAATTAAATTAAATTAAATTAAATTAAATTAAATTAAATATTTAAAAAATACCTAAATCATATTAAGAAAGCAGGAAGTGAACAAATGTTAACAGTTAGTGATTGTAAAAGTCCCAGATGGAGGGGTAGGATTTAATAAGCTTTGCTTCTTCCTACTCCTTTTGGACATGTGGAACTGGGAACTGATTATGGGATGCACTCAATTGGAATCTGATGCATGTTCAAATGAAATTAAACCATTACCATTACCATTACCATTACCATTACCATTACCATTACCATGTACAGTCGTCCCAGTTAGGCATCGTCACTCTATTGCCGTTTTTCAAACATGAACTACTTTACCTTATTAAGTTATTAATCAAAGCACAGGACGGAGGTTATGGTTATCTCTTTGTGTTCAAAATACTTAAAAAGTACTGAATAGATTTGGATGACATTTTCAGGAATTGTTGGAAATAGGATATGGAAGACCCGGATCACTCAGGATGGAGGACATTTTGCGAGAGAGGACCATTTTCACCATTTGTGAATAAAATATGTCATATTTTCTGGACTATAAGTCGCCCTGAAGTATAAGTCGCAAAATAAACAAAATAAGAGTAATGCAAAATATTTTTCGGTGGGAATTGCATTGGTGACTACATCTTCCTTACTCACGAGCACGTTTTGTAGCAAGTTTGTTGATGATTTTGTAGCAATGTGTCCAGAAGCTGACATCTCATTAGGAAAGTTCGCCAGTTTGTTGCCAATAAATTCACGTACTTTCCAATTTGAGACGGGCGTAAAGTTTCTAGCTTTGTATACTTTGTACACGGGGCCTCGTTTTTTGGTGGTCATAAAATCTCTTGAAGACGCAAGAGGCTTTCGTTTCAACATGCACCATTTTATAGTACTCATAGTACTCATAGTACTCATAGTACTCATAGTATGCTCGCCATTTTGTTGCATTTTCCTGGTTTCAGTTTCAAGGTCAGTCTGTACAGTACACATAAATGAATGGATGTCAGTATTTCAAATCGGGGGGGTGCATGAAAAGAATTCCTGTCCCTTGGGGGGTGGGGGGGATGATAGAAAATAATTGAACACATTATTATAACGACAATTAAAAAGTACCTTTTGCATGATAGGGCAGCTTTAAATCATTTATAATAATAATAATTTGGAGATGTAATATGCGTCCTGTGATTGATTGACTGGCGACCGGTCCAAGGTGCACTGTGCCCTCTGCCCAAAGTCAGCTGGGGTAGGTTCCAGCTCTTATATTATATCTGTAATGTAAATTTAGTGAATTCTTAACTATTTGGATTGTCTTTTCTTTGCTTTTTTCTTCCTCGGTTGAACGTCTCCATGCTCTAGGAAAACCAGGGGGGGGGGTTCATTGGGACTCATGAATATTCAGTTCTAGCATGTGAATCAATGTTCTCACACACACACACACACACACACACCTCCCTTGAACCCCTCACCCCCTCACGTCTGAATTATACATTACTTATCCTAATACATTTACATGAATTAATACTCCATTTCCAGCTGACGAGGTACTTTGCAGTCCGGCCGTGTTCTAGAGCGTTCCGTACATGTAGAGCAGCCCATCAGGAGGAGGCTTCGGAGACACACCCCTCCGGTGTTTTTTTTAATCAAACATCGGGATTAAAACAACACCAATCACCTGCTGACAAAGTCATGCTTTGTGTGTTTTGTGTGTGTGTTTTGTGTGTGTTTTGTGTGTGTGTAGTGTTTTCCCCTCACCTGGTTTTTGGCGATGTCGTCAGCCACTCATCATGTTTCTCAAAAGTGATGAGATACGCAGCAATCTCCTGGTGAGACAAAGGCAAGACAGAGAGGTTATATGAGTGTGTGTGTGTGTGTGTGTGTGTGTGACGGGGAGAACACAAGGTTATATTTGTGTGTGTGTGTGTGTGTGTGTCGCAGGCAGATAAAACATAACAGGTATTTCCAGATGACCCGCTGATGCCCACAGAGAGTGTACGTCGCAATATCTGATCGCCACGGTGAAGTCCGAGCACTCGATTGGCCACAGAGAAGCCAGTCAGGAGACGGATATGGAGCACAGACCCTCAGGGCTGGCAACCAATCACAGCGGCCGACTCACTGATGCCTGCCTCCGCTGGTGAGGAAAGGCCAGCAACGCACAAACACACACAAGCCAAAACACACACCACATAAACACACACACACACACACACCAGCCACCAGAGTGAGTGCCTTAATGGGAAAAGTTTTCCTGTCTTTTGCAGTTTCACAGCTTCCCATCAGATAAAGTGCGCTCATAACCGGATTCTTAATTCCTCTGGCTCCGCTTTCATCTCCTCAGCCGTCCTATTCACACTATTTCTTTTTCCACAGTAAAGCCCAGGAAGGAAAAATAAAGAAGAGGTACAGGTGAGCATTTTAGCTATAGTCGGGAATAACAGGCCTCACGCACTTCCCAATTTTCCTTTGAAGGGTAAACTCCCGCATCTCCTCCTTTAGACGCACTTGTCTGTTTCCCTATCTCCCCCCCCCCCAACCCCCCCCTCGCCCACTTGTTGTGGGGGCCTGGTGAAATGTAAATTGTCCTCTTAAGGCAGGGGTCTCAAACTCAATTTACCTGGGGGCCACTGGAGCTAGGGTCTGGGTGAGACCGGGCCGCATCAGGTTTTCAAATTTTTTTTTATTATTATTATTAATTGTTATTATTATTATTTACATTTATTAAAAACAGAAAAATATAAAAAATTATATATAAAAAAACTTTTTCAGTGGTTTGGTTCCGATTTTCTACAAGAAAAGCTCCAATAAAACATTCTACTGTTCTCAAATATCTTCATTTTTATTTTTCTGCACAAAATAAGATGAAAAATAAATAAACAAATAAAAAATAAATCAGTAATAAATAAATATAATAATAAAACGACAAATAATAAATGTCTTGAGACACATGCTAACTCGCAAACTAGAGAGCTAGCGACCTAAACGGTAGCCTTCAAGTTATTTCCTTTAAACTTAAATAGCCAAAAACTTACCACTTCCACACGGATAGGGAGGATAACTATTAACAGTTATTTAACCTTTAACATGAACATTAATCAAACG